>NW_018174461.1:0-230 GCF_001263595.1 Phalaenopsis equestris
GGGGAAGTTGGCAGCAGGAAAAAATAGCCGGCTGGGAGCACCAACAGAGGTGAAAAATACCCCTCTACGGGACACAGAAAACGACAGCAAGGAAGCCTCTAAAAAAACAGACGGCTACAGCCAAAAACTGCTCTACGGGAGAGAAAACCGCTGCAGGAAACAGTTGGCAGCAGGGAAAAAATAGGAACCTTGTTGGCGGGAGGGAAAACTCGAGGAAGAGTTGGTGGCTA
>NW_018174462.1:0-230 GCF_001263595.1 Phalaenopsis equestris
TAAAATCATTTGCACTCCATGAAACTCTTCTTGAATTCCAAAAATGGGACAATGAACAAACTTTCCAAATTCAAGGTATGAAAACATCAGAGCAAATTTACCAAATTCCAAATACAAAAACATAAGAAAACATCAAAACAAACTTCTTTAAGTTTTTGAAGTGACCTTAATTTCTTAAATTCCAGGTACAATAAACCCAAAAACAATTGGGGACAATTCCAAGCCAGGCA
>NW_018174463.1:0-230 GCF_001263595.1 Phalaenopsis equestris
TTTTATATTTTTTATTTTTTCTTATTCCCTTGTCTTCAAAAAGTTTGCTATATTGTGACATGCTTTCATTTATTTCTTAACTATGTTTTTTGTAAATATCATATTGATACTGATATGCGGCTTCTAGAAGATATTTAGGAATCAATTTTTGTTAGGAGGGGATTATGCAATGGCAAGAGAAAGATAATACACGAGTTCGATGGAGTTTGGATGGGTTTAAATATCACTTA
>NW_018174464.1:0-230 GCF_001263595.1 Phalaenopsis equestris
TTACTAACAAAATTCTATATTAAATTGATAAAAAAAAATAGCATTACATCAATATTATAACTTTTAAATTATTTTGAATAATTTTAATATATAATTCGATTTTTGAATGATTGAATCTTAAATTTTGATTACTGAGCCTAATCATATATTTAAAATCTTGATGTTTGCAAAGGCCCCATTCTAGCTGGCTATTGTACTGATCCGGGCCCTAAGAATCAAAATAATGCCCA
>NW_018174465.1:0-230 GCF_001263595.1 Phalaenopsis equestris
TTTCCTTTATCCACTAGAGCTAACCTTCTCAAGTTCCCACTCCTCAGGTTTATCTCTTTGATTTTTTTTTCCTTCTTGCAATTTTGTAATTAAATTCTCTGTTTCTTCAATATCAAAGAGATCCAAGTTGATAGGCAGTGGTGCACCGTGGCACTCGAGGACATCATCTCCTCGGTGCTATCATAATCGACATCGTCGACATCTTCTTCATCCTTGTTAATGGGTTCATC
>NW_018174466.1:0-230 GCF_001263595.1 Phalaenopsis equestris
CATTTCTATGCCAGAAAATACATATCTCACAACAACTAGTAACATGACAAAAGAGCGGCCAAGCCAACAACTACAAGGAAAGCAGATTCAACACAATAACTTGCCCTCTTGTAAGGCAGATCCAAGGAAAGATTCAAATCCTCAATATCTTCAACCATCTCATAGAAGTCCCAGAGAGGCTTCTCATCAAGAATCAAGAATTGACAGTCAGGCTAGATCAGCCGACCGAC
>NW_018174467.1:0-231 GCF_001263595.1 Phalaenopsis equestris
TTGAGTTAAATTATATGGCAAGGATCGCCAACAAAATATCCGGCGAGCCAATTATAATAGTGGTGAGTGACGGCTAGAGGAGTCACAATTAATGATCAGCATTTTGGATAAAAATAATGAAAAAGAAGGAATCTCTTTTATATTTATTTTGATATAAAATGTATTTAGCATGTTCAAATTAGATGAAATTATTTTAAAAAATACTTAAAATTTGTTTTATGTTTTTTTTTT
>NW_018174468.1:0-231 GCF_001263595.1 Phalaenopsis equestris
AAAGGCAGTCAGCCATCACCCATCCTCAGCAGAACTAAGAACACCAAGTCCCGGTAGAAAAACACCGAGGAGCTAGCTTTCTACAAGGTGATCAAGAGAAATAGAAATGGCTTCTCTCGTATCAGAGATATCCCATGCAGTCTGCATCCCATACCCAGCCCAAGGCCACATGAACCCCATGCTAAAACTAGCCAAGGTCCTCCACACCCGAGGCTTCCACATCACCTTTGT
>NW_018174469.1:0-231 GCF_001263595.1 Phalaenopsis equestris
AAAAATAAAACTATATATATATATATATATATATAATTCCCATTGCAATTTTTATGAAATTATTTTCAGCACCCAATTAAATTTACAAAAAAAAATAAAAATTATGTATTTACACACCTCATCCCAAAAACTCCATATTCACATACATAGTACTCTAGTGCTTTAAATCTATGAAATGGTCGTATTTCACTTTTAAAAACAGTTAACAATTGAGGGTTGCTTGTGTGAATA
>NW_018174470.1:0-231 GCF_001263595.1 Phalaenopsis equestris
AACACGAACTCATTGACGAACCGCACACGAACTGTACGCGAACAACACACGAACTGTACGCGAATAACGAGCCTTTTTGACAGCCCTATACAGGAGAAAATGTATTTCACTTTTTAAAAACTAAAGTAATGATTTTTTTATGTGATGTTAAAAAATCTAGGTGTTCTAATAAAAAAATAAAATTTAGGTGTTAAATATGTAAATACGTAGGAATTGGGTGGTACGTATGTA
>NW_018174471.1:0-231 GCF_001263595.1 Phalaenopsis equestris
ACCACCTAGCTAGCTAGGCATAAATGCTAATCCTATTATTACTTATAATAATATTAAAAATGCAAAAAAAAAAAAAATATTTTATCTGTGTGTATCAAATCTTCATACAATATTAAGATATCAATGCATCACTTTACAGTTGTGAGTTTTCCTAGATGCAATACTTATATATAATGGGCAATCAACACTTATATATTATGGTTTATATTTAGATCACATTCTTTGGTGATT
>NW_018174472.1:0-231 GCF_001263595.1 Phalaenopsis equestris
TTATATATTGTCTAAGTCATTACATTTACTTTTACCTGCATATTGTAAAGTTTAGTAGACTTAATTTTCATCTTTAGATAGTTGCAGCAATCTTACGTAAAGTTTTCTTAAAATCAAAATTTCTATATTTCATTTCATTGTATTCTTGTTTTCGACTTTCCTGTGAGATCGATACTGGAGTTTTTATAGAAAATTTTATTTTACTTGAAACGATATGTATAATTGTGTAGT
>NW_018174473.1:0-231 GCF_001263595.1 Phalaenopsis equestris
CTTGTGTTCTTTTTCGTCTCATCTCTATGTCAGGAGGTACATATCTCACAACAATAGCTTCAAAGCTTAGCAACCCAATTCACAACTTTATTACCTCATCTTTTAGCATGAGTCCAACATATACATAAATCCTTGGGTAAATCAACAATCTTCTTCATCTGAATGCAATACTTCCAAAGCAATCGAGAATCTGTTACTAAAATTTAATATTGTGTTGCTAATTATCTTTAA
>NW_018174474.1:0-231 GCF_001263595.1 Phalaenopsis equestris
GAAAAAAATTAAATTTATATTAAAATAAATAGTTCAATTCTCAGCTACTTTTTTAAATTAAAAATAGCTAAAAATAATTAAATATTTTAAAATATGAAAAAGCCAAAAAATGTTCTTAATTGTTCCTTAATCACTTTAGACCCTTTATAATATTTTTTGCTAATTTTACTGATTTAGCTATATATCTTTAAATGCTAAAAGTGTATTTTCCTTAATTTTTCATTAAAATAA
>NW_018174475.1:0-231 GCF_001263595.1 Phalaenopsis equestris
CCAAATTTAGGCATCCATTATACTTAGGATTTTATGCACACCATGTACTAATAGAAATCATTACTCCTTCAATAGAGGGAGAAGCTTTTAATCCAACTTTTTCATGGGACAACTACCCTTTTATCAAGATAGCCTTCAGAGCTCCTTCTTTAACATACATATCCATAATGTTCTCTAGGAGAATATTATAATTAAATACAAAACTTCTAAAATAATCATTAAAGAAAAAAA
>NW_018174476.1:0-231 GCF_001263595.1 Phalaenopsis equestris
CCAAATCGAGAAATGTTCAAACATCAAACCGAACAGCATTCTAACTTAAATATTAAAATTCATACACAGCACTCGGAACACAGCCATTTATAAAACTAACACCCACATATCTCCATTATTCTATTTTAAATATTAAAATTCACAACAAATTAATCATAATAAAGAGCATAAGGTCAAGCGCCGAGGACACTAAAAAATATCCTACCTTAACCTAGCAAACCATAATAGGAT
>NW_018174477.1:0-231 GCF_001263595.1 Phalaenopsis equestris
GCCTTTATGAGATGTTATAGCTATTCCCACATATTCAACCAAGTTCTGTAGATGTGTGTGATTATTATGCAACTACAAATGATTTTATAATAGTTGTAAGTTGTACTAGAGGTTGATTTAGTCATGCTTGTACGGTGAAGCATTGCCCAACAGCAATAGAAATCTGTAATAGCTGTAGTAAACTAGTGAGAACAAGTGGTTGATAATTCATGGTCTTGCGATTTGGATAGT
>NW_018174478.1:0-231 GCF_001263595.1 Phalaenopsis equestris
TTTGCCAATATCCATGGTGTTGTGTGTCTAACCGAAATTCCTCAGGAGCGATTTGTTCCTTCTAACAAGTACCCTAGTTTCAGAGGGACGTGAAAGATTAAAAGTAGGATTGTTTGTTTTGAGTTGTTTACCAAAGACTGAGGCAATAAAGTACAACGCTTCTTGAATAAAATAATAAAATTTCACGTTAGAGAGATGAATCCAGACCGGAATGATTGGTGGTTCCGTTTG
>NW_018174479.1:0-231 GCF_001263595.1 Phalaenopsis equestris
CCAAATCATCTTCGTCAGACCACCATCGTTTGACCGACACCACCACTATCACTGGATCACCACTACTCAGGCACTGCAACCGTCACATTACACTGCCATTTTCAAATTGCCATCATCAAATCACAGTCGCTTGGACATCACAACTAATGTTGATGGATCATTGTTGCCTAATGTCCACCACCATCAGTGACAACTTTTCAAGATCACCATAACACATCTCCTATCATTAGT
>NW_018174480.1:0-231 GCF_001263595.1 Phalaenopsis equestris
TTTTAAATAGTACAAAAGTTATTTTGTTTTGCAAGGATATTTAATTCAATTGTCATTATAAAACAAAGTTTATTGATAATATATATTTTCCTCATATCTTTTTTTGGAAGTACACAAGTGCACACATCAACATTGGTGTTGCTCCAGACCATTGACCTTATTAGTGGAGAACGACATTGGGCTAGTTAACAATACTAAGGACTGATCGTTTGTCATAGCTTTAATATCATT
>NW_018174481.1:0-231 GCF_001263595.1 Phalaenopsis equestris
TTCTCATGCAAATTCAAACTCACTCTCCCATACCCGAGCCAGCCATTTGACTTCACTAAAACCTGCTCAAGAGACTTAAGATCATCTCTAACCACTTTGGGGCCTGATTAAGCCAAGTGACCAAGTGGTTAAACCCAAGCTGACCCAAATTGCCTAAACCTCAAATCTCCATTGGATTTTCACTATGGAACCACTTTAAACCTAAATTGACTCCACCACTCAACCTCCCTG
>NW_018174482.1:0-231 GCF_001263595.1 Phalaenopsis equestris
ACTATAGGTTGTTAAGGTGATAGGAGACTCCGCAGGAAAAGAACAAACCACAATGAGAATTACCTTTCAAATACCGAATAATACCTCGAACTGCAACTAAATGAAGATGTGTGGGTGCTTGCATAATTTGAGTAATTTGTTGCACAGTAAATGAAATATCAGGACGCATCATAGTCAGATAGTTGAGACTCCCAATCAGTTGTCGATATAGAGATGGTTCAGATAGAAAGT
>NW_018174483.1:0-231 GCF_001263595.1 Phalaenopsis equestris
TGATTGTGCTGTCATAATAATTAGGGGAAATATAGGTGCTCTGTATGTAAATTCGAAGGTTTTTTTGTTAGATATATAAATACATGAGAATTAAACTTTGATTGACTATAAATTTGAACTTTTAATATCCTATCTTGATTGAATTTTGTTTGGAATAGCTTTACACTTTCTTTTGGGGGTAATTTTCACTCGTCTGCTGTAAAAGTCAAATTTCATCAGTCACTAAAGATG
>NW_018174484.1:0-231 GCF_001263595.1 Phalaenopsis equestris
CCAATGTTCTGCACTTGAAACCTCACCCAGTTGACCCACCTTCCCGCGCCAGAAAACGCATCACTCAGGAGACCCGCAGTCCAGCACCATAGGTCTCCCGGCTAACTCCCTGTGTTGATGGTTCTCCAACCAACTGGCTTTTTCGCTTTGGCCCGTAATCCTGCGTCTCAACTCTCCCGGCTGACCCATCGTTTTGCGCCTGAAGTCACATTCTGGGCAATTTCTCACGTT
>NW_018174485.1:0-231 GCF_001263595.1 Phalaenopsis equestris
CTCGGTGTCTCTCTTTGTATGTATATCATATCCTTTTATTGTCCGTTTTTGTGCTTTGATGATTTGCGTTTGACCTTCTTTTTTTTTATCTACTTCTCGAATTAGTTGTTGATGGTTTGGTGCTTTGGTGATTTAGAAAATATGTTCATTTCTTTTTCTTTTTTTTTGATATTTTGGTTGTTTTGCTTTCTTTTGAAAAAATTCCACCCAAGCATTTGTTATTTTGTTTAT
>NW_018174486.1:0-231 GCF_001263595.1 Phalaenopsis equestris
TTTGATGTTGGAGTGATCTCTATGACCTTGGGTTTTGGTTTTCCCTATTTAACTGCACTGCGAATGTTAATTGCTTTACATTGTGTCATTTACGGGATGGTTTACTCGGATTTATACAGCTGTCCTCTTTCATGGATTCTTACTGCTTGTTGCTTTCAACATGTCGACATTTGTACCTCTGGGAATATGGTTGGATAAGATTATGAGATCCATTCACCTGCTATACTTGAT
>NW_018174487.1:0-231 GCF_001263595.1 Phalaenopsis equestris
CTTTACTAATCACTCCAAAACTGTAAGAATATTTCTAAAATCTTCTACGACTTTACCGACATATCCATTTAAATCTCTCCCAATAAAATATCTTTCTTTAAGAGATCATTTGGATTAATTTTTCTAGATTATTCCAAAATTTTTCTTTGGAAATTTATATCAAAACCTACTTGAGGAGCATAAATATTTGTAATACTAAAAATCTAGTATCAACAACAATCTTAAAGGCTA
>NW_018174488.1:0-231 GCF_001263595.1 Phalaenopsis equestris
TATATATATATAAGAATAATAGATAAAATAAAATAAGAAAATTATAAATAAATATAGATATTATGAAATATATAAATTACAACGATATTGATATTTTCAAATGATGAAATTAATCTCGTCCGAAAATAGGGGTTCAACTAATATGTTTTCAATAGATTACCAGCATCCAACATGAATCTTGAAGCATGACACACATCTCGATACACCTTTTTTTTAGCAAGAAACATTAAA
>NW_018174489.1:0-231 GCF_001263595.1 Phalaenopsis equestris
AAAAAAAATTATATTTTTATTATCTATATGCATCATATTTCAAAATTCTATTTTGAAATTATTTGCATCCTTAGCTTAGATCATACATGAGATCAGTCTTTTAAAGCTTTTGTTCATACAAAAACTTGCATCTAGTAGCACCTCATAGAATCCTTGGATGCTTAGGACACAGTCAAGGTAGGTGGCCCCATCAAAACATATGTCAGCCTTTTACCCACACTTAGATATTGT
>NW_018174490.1:0-231 GCF_001263595.1 Phalaenopsis equestris
AGAACGAAGAGCGCTACTCTTTGACTTCTATCAAACCGGGAAGTGCAGCCCACGAGGCAATGAAAGAAAGTTGTCTGATTCCAATTGTAAGAGAGAAGTTCAAAGAATGGGAGTCCATTGGAAAAATGGATGGTCACCACATTGATAAAACAAATGAGGAACTGGCCCAAGCTTGAAAGCTCGAATTAGTCCAGACAAAGGAGGAAATGGAACGCCTATCAAAAGAATTGC
>NW_018174491.1:0-231 GCF_001263595.1 Phalaenopsis equestris
TTGAATTTCCCTATTATCTAATATAGTAGAGCATAATAAGAGAAATATTAGAAAAGAATAAAATTTACTACAAGGTGGCACAACTTTTTATAACTTAATAATAATAATAATAAATCCTATCATGACATCAACTTGGATTCTAAACTACAAGCATAATATCTATATTAATTAAAATTTTAATATCATACAATTTTCGCTAGAGAAGGCTATTCATCAAACTAGCTTAAAATT
>NW_018174492.1:0-231 GCF_001263595.1 Phalaenopsis equestris
TAAAAACATTATATAATCACAAAAATAACCTAGGATAAAGAAAATTTGTTCTCTTAGTTTCATTGATGTAATCTTTGAGAAGCAGTTGAAAATAAGAGCAAAGGTTAAAATAAATCTTTATTTTTTCTTATTCTTTTCTTTCTTCGGCGTTAATTTGTTTTGATTTTCTTTCCATGCTTCTTTACGTAAATATTTATTTTTTTCTTATTCTTTTCTTTCTTCGCCATTAAT
>NW_018174493.1:0-231 GCF_001263595.1 Phalaenopsis equestris
GAACTCAAAACATAAGAAACAAACACTAATCAATTAATCCTAATAAATACTCATTGAGATCCCTTCAAATTTTCCCCTCGAAACCCCTCTTAATTCCTCTCATCTTGTATGTGATTAGCGGTTGTGTAGTCCCCACCCAAGCGCTGGAATTGTCTGCAATATCTCCTAGGAATTCCGCCCCTCTAGGCTGGGCCAGCTAGCTTGGCCAAGTTGTTTGTTGTCTGGCTGGGT
>NW_018174494.1:0-231 GCF_001263595.1 Phalaenopsis equestris
GACCCCATGTAATGGGATTAAGGCTTTGTTGTTATTGTATACTCTCAAATGGTTCAAATAGAATCATCTATATATTTTTATATATATATATATTTGACAGAGGTTCAAATACTGATTTCTCATACGCTATACCCCATAATGAGAGCCCGCGTCATGTGCTGATTATTTGAGAACCCCGCACCACGGGGGATCGAATCCCTGATCTAAGAGGACTTACAGTGACCCCGCCAC
>NW_018174495.1:0-231 GCF_001263595.1 Phalaenopsis equestris
ATTAGGATTGGATGGTATGTATGTAAATGCCCTTTATTGTTGTTTGACGGTGATGTCCAGGGCTAGAAATCAAAATCTAACAGGTACAGTTATGGTGTAGAAAGTAAATTTGACCGTATGTTTGCTTTGAGATATGTGGTTCAATCGACAACTTTTCATCTGTTTGTCTAAATTTATATACATACATACCGCTTAATTCCTGCATATTTATACATCTAGCACCCAAACTTT
>NW_018174496.1:0-231 GCF_001263595.1 Phalaenopsis equestris
TAAATAAATAACCAATGGTTCTTAGGATAGATGTAATTAAATAATCATGTTCGGCTACTAGTAATTTATTAAATAACTATTCCTTATATACAAGCGAATGATTTGTGTCCACCAGCACTCTATATCTATTTTATGTTTGAAAATATTTTCAATAAGTTGAAATATATAAAGACTTAACATTTTCTAATGGATCGATGAACTTGTAAAATGACATTAAAAATAGATACACTC
>NW_018174497.1:0-231 GCF_001263595.1 Phalaenopsis equestris
TCTCTAAACATTACCAATTACAAGAATAATATCTCGAGCTCATAAGAACCAAATTAATTCCATATGATTAAACCAACAAAATCTATTCCAAGGCTAAAATGAAACAAAGCCTTAAATTTTTGTCCAAGAATCAAAATGAATCCCCTGCACTAGTTATTTTAAATGCCCTATACACAGGAGAAATATAAGATAGTTATTAAGAAATAAAACTCACATACCCACTGACTTTAA
>NW_018174498.1:0-231 GCF_001263595.1 Phalaenopsis equestris
GTTAGTTTGGTATTGTTTGTGAAAATGCTTGTTTTTGAATTACTTTTAGATGAAAATTAGGTTCAAAAATAATAAATAGACTTTAGAGTAATTTGAAAGAAAATTGAAATTTGAAAAAAAAATTAAAATAAGAATTTTTAGCCACTGGCGCCGACGACGCTGGCATGGGCGCCGACTGCGTCCTCGACCAGAACCAACCCTTAAAATTCATGATTTGCACAGTAAAATGCC
>NW_018174499.1:0-231 GCF_001263595.1 Phalaenopsis equestris
TAAAGGGTGAACTCTTATCATATTCAACATATACATACAAACATACTATATATAAATTATGAAATTTCATTAAAGTTTAGGATATTTAATGATACAATAAAATAAATTATATTTATCTATATCATTTACATCAATCAAAGGTAAACCGTCTAAATTTAGGGTTTAATATCAATTAAGATATGTCAATATCAACATCCTTTTTAAGTTTACGTGCATGGGTCACTTCGCATA
>NW_018174500.1:0-231 GCF_001263595.1 Phalaenopsis equestris
TTTTTTTTTGTTTAGTTTATTCTAAAAATATCTGCATCTAGCTTCACAACATGATCTTATCATTACAATCTGGGAATATCAACATCTTCATAGCAGGCTTCTGAACAACATTGACAGTTTGACAAGCAGCTTCTTAAAGAGAGAAGGAACATTATAGATCTTAGTTTAAGTCTGTCTGAAATCAACACGACAAAGAAAAATAGAGAATGAATGTTTAAAAGCAAGCAGAAA
>NW_018174501.1:0-231 GCF_001263595.1 Phalaenopsis equestris
ACGTTAGGGGTCCTGATGTAATATTTTTCCAAAAGTGTGTGATCTTGAGAGCAATAAAAATTTGATCAATTAATTTACCAAATAGATACAAGTGGTGAATATTTTTAATACAAACATACATATTAATTTAATTAAATTTTTTTAAAATTATTCCTTTTTATTGTCAACCTCTAAACAGCGACAATTACACACCGTCCCCTTCCTAACTCGCGATAATGCTGATTACTTTTT
>NW_018174502.1:0-231 GCF_001263595.1 Phalaenopsis equestris
AATAATATTATGGTCCCATAATGTTTATTAAAATAAAATTCTTGTTAAACATCATACAACGTAAAATATATATTAACGATAAAGAAACAAGATATATAAATATCAGAAACAACAATAAACCAAACTCAAAGTATCAAACATAAAGAATTTTAAACATAAACTAATAAATGGTTTCGGTAATGCCCGTTATCACGAGATGTTCGTTAAATGTCTTCGGTGACAACCCTTTTG
>NW_018174503.1:0-231 GCF_001263595.1 Phalaenopsis equestris
AATGAGTTTAATGCATGAAACCAAATTGGAAATTTTTAGTTTGTTTTTATTAGCAAGCTTCGAAACATTATTTCTTGTATTTTTGTAAGACATTATGTTGCTTATTAGTTATTAGTATTTAGGAATATGCAATTAGTATGAAAATTATACCAAGAGAGATAATTGTTGTCAAAATTTTTTACTGCGATGAAAAACAATTGTTACTATTTGTGGGTGGCAGCAAGGTGAACA
>NW_018174504.1:0-231 GCF_001263595.1 Phalaenopsis equestris
GCCTTCCATGCATCCATCAGTTTCAAGGACTATGTAGGCATCTTATGGTGGAATTTCAAGATCCAGCAGATTTTAAACCAATGTCTTGATCTTTCTGACTAATGCCCAATCGTGTTCCTTCATTCTTTTGTCACCATGTGCTGACGTTTTTTGGTACAAAGGTCTCGTTAATGTTTCTAATTTTGGGATGTAAGATCTTGCGTAATTTAGGATTCCCAACCACGATCTTAA
>NW_018174505.1:0-231 GCF_001263595.1 Phalaenopsis equestris
CTCCTTGCTGATCGGAGATAGAATTGGAAATTAGTTGTTCACCCCGTGCAACTCCATTTACAATCTAAATGCCTTTAGATACTTGATATTTCTGATAGATTTCGATGAGTACAATAAATAGTTTGCTTAGAAAAAACATACAGTATGTAATTATAATAAAAATATTATTTAAAAATAAATAGTTTGTTTTTAAATGTATCATATATATATATATATATATATATATCTGTG
>NW_018174506.1:0-231 GCF_001263595.1 Phalaenopsis equestris
CATTAAATCGTCTTGCTCCATAGCATGATGACTAGAAATATATGTAATTTGGAATAGAGCTTGACTTGGAGTTATTTAAATTAAGTATGAGTTTAAAGATTTTAGATATGATATTTTTATTGACTTATGGTATGGGTTTAAGAAATTTAAACTGATTTGAATTTAAATGGACTTTAAATCGAACTTAAGTATAAATTTGTTAACTTTTAAATTTTATATTTTGATTTGATT
>NW_018174507.1:0-231 GCF_001263595.1 Phalaenopsis equestris
TTCTTCGCCCTAATTTCTCAACAAGTGGTATCAGAAATAAAGAAGAGTTTGGCAAAGGAGTTCAGCGGCTAGGGAGGCCATTTCGGGCAAACGAAGCGAACAACGAATGTTCGACAGATTTGCGAGCAGGCAGCTTCGGTGGATTGGACGCTGACAGTTTGAATTGCGACAGAGGCGAATCACTATAAGTGTCGCGTGGTTCATGGAGCGGCAAGGAGAGAAAAGGTAGGA
>NW_018174508.1:0-231 GCF_001263595.1 Phalaenopsis equestris
TCCCTCGGGCTCCATTTGAGAGAGTGGTGCTCCTCCGTTACGTTCCAGAGAACATTGAGAGAACACATGCGGCTTGTTTGACCATCAATTTCTTTGAAATGCTTCTACGAGAATGTTATGTATCTTTGTTTTGGAATCACTACATGGGAGCAATGTTCTGTAATTTCAGAGTAGTGCTCTGCTATTTCGGAAAACAAAAATTTGAAAATACCCTTTAGCGTCCTTCAACCA
>NW_018174509.1:0-231 GCF_001263595.1 Phalaenopsis equestris
AACTATAGGATGAAGCAAAAGTAGTATGTAGGGCAATGCAAATAGATAGGAAAAATAATCTTTGATAGGTTCAAATTAGGGATTAAGAAATTAAAACCAGTTTAATCAAACTTTTTTATGCACTTGGGAGTGGGTAAAGAAGATAATTGCTCCTACTTGTCACTAGTAACAATTACAATTTTAAGTATTATGTTCATACACACTACTTATCTCATTGCAAGGGAGGGTAAC
>NW_018174510.1:0-231 GCF_001263595.1 Phalaenopsis equestris
GAAAGCTAAACGTCGCCCGAGCCCACAGAGCACCTCATTCAATCGGCAATCGTTTAGGGTTTTTTACTCAGAAAAGCTGAGGGTTTTTGTTGTTCGTCAGTCGAAGTAAAATCGTGATTGCTCCTTACCAGGATGGAATCCGAGCCCATGCTGACGGAAACCGAAAAGTGCCTGAGAGAATGGAGACTGAAGAGCAGTTGATAATGGAGAATGAAGAGGAATCGACAATGG
>NW_018174511.1:0-231 GCF_001263595.1 Phalaenopsis equestris
CATATTTATGCCATCGTGTAGCTAATTATGTTAGCCTACAAAAGAATTGTTGTAATTACACTCAAGATTACACCAGCCCTCTTAATTTGGTGACTTCGTATTTAAGCTGTGTGAAGTGCACTTGATGCCTATAACCTATAAAATATCACTAAGAAACCTTCAACAAGCATAAAATCATGATAAATAAGGAAAAACATAAATTTGGTATTTAAAGTCGACAAATCATGTCAG
>NW_018174512.1:0-231 GCF_001263595.1 Phalaenopsis equestris
TCAATCTCACTATTTGTATGTGGAATAGTTAATGCATAAGAATATCAAAATATAGATTTGTTAATAGATATAATTACTAGGTCAATTCTACCTTTGACATCAAGAAGTTTATCAAAAATACAAAATTTAATAGAGGAAGCTCACTTAAAATAGTTAGCTCATGTTCTTGGTTTTTAATAGAAAAGATTTTTTTGGGTAAATAATCATTAAGAGAATAATATGTAGGTATAG
>NW_018174513.1:0-231 GCF_001263595.1 Phalaenopsis equestris
CACACACACACACACACACACACACACACAAATGGTATACTAAATAAATGCTCCGAACATGTAAAATTCTGCAATTTTGAATTCTTTTTTCACAAGTTGATGTTGTCATACCTTAAAAATACTTGTACTATTCATACCGTTGGTCAAACGATGATAGAACAAAAAATCTTAATCATACCAAAGAAAAAGTGCACTTTGGCCGTTAAGGCCGAAGCTTATATATATATATAT
>NW_018174514.1:0-231 GCF_001263595.1 Phalaenopsis equestris
CACACCAAAGAGAATTAAATATATAATATTTAATTTTTTTTAATCTATTTATAAGATTAATATTTTATAATTATCTTAATCATCCAAATTATTTAAAGCACAACATTATTACATTTAATTTTTTTTAATTTATTCATTTTCGAAAATTCTTAATAGTTTGGAGGTTAGGACCTCCAAATATATAAATTTGATAATGTTTTAAGAAGCGAAAAGTATGATAGAGGCGGGCCC
>NW_018174515.1:0-231 GCF_001263595.1 Phalaenopsis equestris
TAACTTTTCAATATTTCAAAATTTAGCACAACTATTATAAATATTTTTTTAATTGTTATAAATGTTTTTTATTCCTTTGTATAAATGTTCTGATTATAAATGAATTAATGAAACCTGTGATGTAGATTTTTAATTATAATTTTAAGGACTTCTAATAAAAATGATTAGGTAAAATAACTTTGAGTTCGTAATAATTGTGTTTTTTTCAAAATTGAATGTAATGAATTTGAG
>NW_018174516.1:0-231 GCF_001263595.1 Phalaenopsis equestris
CAATATTTTATTTTCCGACTGCTTTTAATTATAACTGACGAAATAACCCATTGATTATAAGCAAATATTAACCGAAGGGTATTGTTCGTTGGTTATCTTTGAACCCGCCATCTGACGTGGTTTAACTGACGCATTTTATTATTAAGCGATAGGAACGACCATCGATAATAGTGTTAATAACTGATGCAATAAAAGCTGTTCATAGGTCAATGAAACTAATCCAATATTTCG
>NW_018174517.1:0-231 GCF_001263595.1 Phalaenopsis equestris
ATATATATATGTATAGTGTGGCATTAATTCTACCAATTTCAAGAATGTGCTCATGTGTTCGAGCACAAAATTTTTAATAACATTTAGAATCTTTACAATAAACTTTAGCTAACATAAACTAAAGTGTTAACATATAAAATTTGTCCTAGATTAATATTTAACATAGAATTAACTTTTTAAAACTATAGGCAAGTACTTAACTGTTTATGTTTTTCCATATCTAACACCAAA
>NW_018174518.1:0-231 GCF_001263595.1 Phalaenopsis equestris
AAGTCTTAAATATTAAATAGATAGAATTGTGTTGTCTGCATGCTAATACACCAAACAAAGAAGGATAACTATATTAGTTACATTGTATTACCGAAGAGTTCCTTTTAATACTAGTAGATTGTATATCAAAGGTCCACCTATCTATAGGGCGTGCTGTAATATCTCCCAACTTACTTGTAAGATTTAGATGTATTTTTTATTCAATAATACAATTTGTTAAAGCGTCATGTG
>NW_018174519.1:0-231 GCF_001263595.1 Phalaenopsis equestris
CATTTTGGTAATTTTGAAAAAGTTTGGGGACAAAATGTCAAAATTGTAGTTTTGATGGAATTAATATCAATTAAGGATGCTGATGTGCAGTTTTTATGATGCGTTGCAAATATTTTTCATTATTACAACACACACACGAGAACACAAATAGTTAATATTCGGTTCAAACCTAATAAAAATAAATTTAGTATAAATGGTTTTATCTTCTAAAATCTTTAAGCTGCCAAACTG
>NW_018174520.1:0-231 GCF_001263595.1 Phalaenopsis equestris
CAATCTGTAATTATGTCGAACACGAATAAGAAGTTGCTCGGTCTTGTTTGGCTCGTTTTAAGTTAAAATGAATAAGCAATAAATAAAAGTTAAATTAGTAATATAATTGATACAAATATTTAAATAATTTGATTTTAGAAATGTAAGTATATAAAATTTAGGTGGAATGCATGTAGATATTTCCCCTCAAATTTTAAAATAAATAAAATTTACAATATATGTAATATATAT
>NW_018174521.1:0-231 GCF_001263595.1 Phalaenopsis equestris
AGGAGAAGGCTTAGCTGTACGTCATTCACCGGCACTGACACTTGCAGGCTCAGTCCGGAAAGCTTTCCGAGAAAGAGGAGATTTTCAAAACAGGGAAGGCATAGGCTACGGATACACATGGGGCTAGGCTAACAAGTATCTTCGTGCTGCACCCTGGATTGTTTCATGCAGGAGTCAAGCTCTACAGGTCGGCCGGAGACGGAGCATCGGAAGCGAATCGAAGCAATCTGG
>NW_018174522.1:0-231 GCF_001263595.1 Phalaenopsis equestris
TATGTTGACTAATAATTTCTTAAGAAAATTAACTCTAAATATTCTTAGTAAATTTTGATCACGAACAATCCATAAATTTGTGAAATAAGGGTAGTAAAATTTTGTTTAATTTTTTTTTATATATAATTATATCGATGTCAATTTAAATTTAACATTTTTTTTAGATCCAATTTGTTCAACATTTACTATGATTATAGTGATAATAATTTGGTCATTTACATGTATACCAAT
>NW_018174523.1:0-231 GCF_001263595.1 Phalaenopsis equestris
ATGTCTTAGCTAGTCAACTCAATGACCACTAAAGTGGAAAAAATTTCTTGATCTACAAAACAACCAAAGATATTTCGTAGGCTTCAAGAGAAATTTATTCCAACATTGAGAATACTACAAAGTTGTTTGAGATCGAAACCAAACTGCATAATCTTTGTCAAGAAGAGCTAAGTGTCGCCCAATATTTCAAAATCTTGATAAAGTATTGGCTACAATTGGATATGTTTGAGA
>NW_018174524.1:0-231 GCF_001263595.1 Phalaenopsis equestris
TTAGGAATTGAGTGGTCTTCATTTATGTTTTTCAAGAACTGTTATGTACTGTTATGTATAGAGTTGGCAATGACAAAAAGTTTAGTTGTCATATACGTGAAGAACTGTAGTTGTGTTGGTTTTCATCTTTGTGCCCCTATTGATATCCTAGAGACATTATTCCAGAATCAGGAACGAAATAGTTATTTATCCAGATTCAGCTATTTTCGAAACGCACAAACCAAACAGCTA
>NW_018174525.1:0-231 GCF_001263595.1 Phalaenopsis equestris
AAAGAGAGGTGTGCCAAAATCCTTGGCAAAACTCTATCAAAATCTAACTAGAGCCTCTTTAAACCATCCTGAGAGCAATCACCCGACTTTTAGCTATTCATAGCCACCATTTACGGTCAATTTCACAACTAAAATTGCCCTAAAATAATGACAGAGCTCCCCACACCTCCAGAATCCACCAAACTTCAATTAATTATGCACAAACCATCCCCATAGTGAGAGAAGTTGATT
>NW_018174526.1:0-231 GCF_001263595.1 Phalaenopsis equestris
TCATTCATTTAGGTGTTTTATAAGCAGTCCTATAGGCCTATAATGCAGAATCAGATCTAGTAGACCAATCTTTCCAATTCAGATTTACAGTCATTTCCAAAAAGCCTTAATATTAATGAGTGGATACTTTTGCTAAACCACTTGTTTGAGGGTGATAAGCTGTGGTAATTCGATAGTTAATTCTATATTTCCTCATTAATGTTTCAATCTTAAAATTCTTAAAATGACTTC
>NW_018174527.1:0-231 GCF_001263595.1 Phalaenopsis equestris
TATGAGAGTAAATGATTCTAATGGAGGCCTCCATGTTATAGTTTTGTCTAACCCAATACACCAAGTTCCAGGGACAATATAACTATCTGCTAAGTATTTTAATCAAGATCATGGAATCCGATTCAACATGGAGCTTGGTGTATGGAAATATATTTAACATCAGAATTTCCATATATAAAAGTAACTTGATCATTTTCAATTGTATGGAAATATATTTGAGAATTAATTCTC
>NW_018174528.1:0-231 GCF_001263595.1 Phalaenopsis equestris
CTATTCTCATCTTTCAAGATCAGTATGAGACCACATTAAATGGAGTAAGGCATCTAATTTTCTACATGAATCTTTGAGATAGGTATGAGACCACATTAAATGGAGTAATTCATCATATTATCATCTTTTGAGATCGGTTTGTGGCCACCTTAAATGGAGTAAGGCATTTGATTCTACACAAACCTTTGAGATAGGTATGAGACCACCTTTAATGGAGTAAGGCATCTTATT
>NW_018174529.1:0-231 GCF_001263595.1 Phalaenopsis equestris
TGAGCCTTCATGTTGGAATGTTTCCCTGAATTGAACTCAAATCTTCCTTTTCCTCGCTTAGTTTTAAAAGCCATAACCTATAAAAAATTCCAAAAAATTCCACATAAATTCCAAATAATATTCTCAAACTCCCAACAACAATTTTCTAAGGAAAGAAACTTTCTACCATGGATTCATTACTCATTTCTTTCAAAATAATCCAAAATTTTGGCACATGAGCAATGTGAGAAA
>NW_018174530.1:0-231 GCF_001263595.1 Phalaenopsis equestris
TGAAATGAATAGTCTTTTAAACTCATAATAATTTTAGATAGTTTCGGTAGGCATGTCTTTAAATCATTGAAGGGTTGATTCCCTCATAGTGGTTAAGAAGAGGTGACATTATGAGGAAGAGGTGACATTATGAGGTCATCGATCTGAAGCAGACCGATCGAGGACTTGAACGATGCTACGTGGTCGATTGGGTCGGCTCTCCCTTTAAAGAAAGAGATCTTTAGTTTGGGC
>NW_018174531.1:0-231 GCF_001263595.1 Phalaenopsis equestris
AATAACGGGGATAAATTTGTTGTTGAACAGCAGGTTTGACATTTTTGGGGAACATCCCATCTGGATATAGCAGAGAAAACTTGGAATCGACGACCTTAGGGTGACGAGGAAGTTCTACCACCTGTTCCTAAGTAGGCTGTAGATACATCACTCACAAAAGGAAGATGTTATGACAATCTGGAGAGCAAAATTTAGAGATTGATGTAATGTTTCCCAATTCATAAAATCAGA
>NW_018174532.1:0-231 GCF_001263595.1 Phalaenopsis equestris
CAAGTCAATTTTAAGTGGAGAACTAGGTCTATCTAAACTTTTTAGATCTTCCTCTTCATGTTCTTCAATTTCTTCTCTCTTTACTTTGATCTCCTTTTGATCTCTACCTTCCAACTTTCTTCTACTTATAAGTTGACAAAATTTATTAGCACTTTACTTTAGCCTTTTTGATTTACTTTTGTATTACTAGGAACTTTTCCTTGGGATCTATTACTTAATGAATTTGCCATT
>NW_018174533.1:0-231 GCF_001263595.1 Phalaenopsis equestris
ATTTAATGGTTTAAATTACCAGCACCACACCACAAGCAATGCATCTATCCCGAGGAATATACATATTTTTTGTTAGTGGGGCTCAGTTATGCAAGCAAAAAAAAATTATGACATTTATTTTGTATGCAAACCTCCTCCAAGTGTCGGTTTGAGCTGTGGTCGGGCCAAGATATGTTTTAGACGAAAGGGTGACTCGGGCTTGTTCTTGAACTATGGTAGAGTGCTCGGGAG
>NW_018174534.1:0-231 GCF_001263595.1 Phalaenopsis equestris
TATTTTATTCTTTTAATTAATTAATCATTTAATTATATAAAAGGAATGAAATTCAAGTTCATTGGACATAAGGTTTAATTAAAAATTTATGGGTTAAACCCATGGCAAGACGAATTCCATGGCTACATCGAAACCTATAATTCACATTTAAAACCCTAAAGATAATCCAAGAACTATTGGTATTGGGTCACACATGACCCATTGGACTTCACCATGACTTGGCTAACCCCA
>NW_018174535.1:0-231 GCF_001263595.1 Phalaenopsis equestris
TTTAGCACACATTAGCATTATTGTCATCACCCTAGCCACCTAGACCTCAAACTTACATAAGCCCGATGATCCACATGTGGAAAAAACAAAAATCCTCTATTGCTCACAAGGATTTAGATACCTTAGGGAAGACTCCAATCCTTTAGCATTGGGCCAATTAATGTAAGATAAGTAATGTAGGGCATTTATATTCTTGTAGGTGAATTATCAGGTCCCGAGGCATAACTTGGT
>NW_018174536.1:0-231 GCF_001263595.1 Phalaenopsis equestris
TTTGATATTTGCTCCTTTTGATTTGCGCAGAATTTGTTCATTGGTATCGGTATCAATTAGTAGTACATTTTTTGAATTGGGTGATTAGTTTTTTTAATCATTTCGTCTACCACTTTTCGCAGAGGCGTTTCTGTTCTCATCTTGGCATGACAAATCAAGCTGTCAAGGCTGCTCAAGAAGCAGTTCAGAAGTCTGAGGAGCTTGATATAAGGTGCATTTTGAATATTGACT
>NW_018174537.1:0-231 GCF_001263595.1 Phalaenopsis equestris
CACGGAACTGGAACTCCTCTTGCCACGAATATCACACCGCTGCCTTTGAATCCTCTGTCGCAGCGCCCCAAACAAGTGCGCCAAACTGCTGCGAGCCTTCCAGCACCAAATCTGCGCCTTCGTCCGCTCTCTGCAATCAGAACCACGAATTCTTTTTCTCTGAATTCCTATTCTTCTTCGTTCTTCCTGCGTCGATCTTCTTTGCCCTAGAACCTCGCTCTGATACAAATT
>NW_018174538.1:0-231 GCF_001263595.1 Phalaenopsis equestris
GGAAGAGAGAGAGAGAGAGAGAGAGCCGTAGGAAACATTAAAAAGAGAGCATCTTATTTATGACATGAACTCCTATTTATAGGCCTAAGTCCTAACATTACTAAAGTGCATATCTAGTTCGAAAGAGTGCCCTCCGTCGATCGTTCTGAAAGAAGTCTACTGCTCTGTCAGAGCTTCTCTTAGCGCATTTTTCCGATTGTTTGAACAAGATACTTCTCTTGCCAATATTCA
>NW_018174539.1:0-231 GCF_001263595.1 Phalaenopsis equestris
TTGATTTAATTCTAAACATGCATTTTGAGTCAATTACATCATATATTTGAACTCATTCCATCATTTTTTTGCTTATCTAGAATTGCTATGGCACCCAAAATCAAGGAGAGTAAAGATAAAAGTTCTTTTGATCGTACGAAACTCGTTAGCTCTAAAGCTCAGGAGCGATACAACGAATTTCTTGTATCAAAGAAACTAATTGCTGAGCGGAGTTTCATTAGCCCTGGTGGT
>NW_018174540.1:0-231 GCF_001263595.1 Phalaenopsis equestris
TCATATTTCACTTTAGTTTATCCTATTTTGCTCCTTTTTGCTCTTAAACACTTTTTCTTGTATTTGCAATATTAAACATAAAATACCTTTCATAAAGCTTAATATCTTAAAACTTGAGCATAAAATGTGCATAAGAATAGGAAATTTTAAGGTAGATCAGAACCCTACCACATTATAAATTATAAAACTTCTTTAATCTTCTTGAAGTTCCACATGTTTGGTTCTAACCTC
>NW_018174541.1:0-231 GCF_001263595.1 Phalaenopsis equestris
CGGCTTCTCTCCAATCTTGCGTGATAGGGCAAAGGGACAAGGGAGTAAAAAATGCATTCGCTAAGTTGGGCCGCGCCTATTACCTGGCTGCCCGGCTTTCGCTCGGTACCACGGGAAGTGGCACCTGGCCCGCCGAAATAAACGCGAAAACAAAAAAAAATGCGGGACGACACTGCGCCGCAGTGCCGCCGCCAGCTTAAACAGGCTCTTAGCGTCGTTCGATCCAGCACT
>NW_018174542.1:0-231 GCF_001263595.1 Phalaenopsis equestris
CCACGTTAACAAGTGGGGTTACCAATAATGGCCAATAGAGGCTACCATTGGTGGTCGAAGGCGGCTAATACACAATGGTTGACGATAAACGATGGCTAAGAAGGTCAGATATTATCGATGGGTTTTCAATCTACAACAGGTTTTGAAAATTCTTCTCCTTCTTTGTCAAGTGAAGAGAGAGGGCCCATTTATAGGTTTTAGAGAAAGGGTATTTTAGCTCTTTGATGGATA
>NW_018174543.1:0-231 GCF_001263595.1 Phalaenopsis equestris
AAGATATGTAGCAGTACTAGAGCTGGAGGACTGGGATTTAAAAGCTTTCAACATATTACACAAATTAATCTTTGTAAGCTTTGGATCATGTTTAGAGCACAGACTTCTCTTTGGGATAAATTTATGAAAGGCAAATACTACAAGGACATGCATCCCTCCCTTGTTTATGGGAAATTGGGAGACTCAAGGACCTAGAAAAAGTATTTGGAATATTATGACTATCATCCAAGT
>NW_018174544.1:0-231 GCF_001263595.1 Phalaenopsis equestris
TTTGGGGTGTTGATCAAAGTCTATGCTAGGTTGATCTGGTGATGGGGCTTTTGTGGTGGATCTTCTTCTTTTACTCAGAGGATGGTGTGGGTGAAGTTATTTGGATTTGGCGGATTTTTTAGGGGTGTCCTAATTCGGTCTCAAAATATGGTGGAGAAATTAGCTCTGGTTAGTGTGGGAGAGAGAGCTGGAGCTAGTTGGATTGAACTCAAGAGGTCTTGAAGAAGCTCT
>NW_018174545.1:0-231 GCF_001263595.1 Phalaenopsis equestris
GTTTCTCCAACTTTTTCTCAATCAAATTTTCCTTAGGTAACTTAAAATCAACTGGTGATAACAGATAAGTAATATTCTCAGTAGCAGTCGTGGTAGGCAACACATCACAATGGGATTTTACCCCACAATTCTCCATCTTGGGTAGTTTCACATATGTTGGTTTAGCGACTCTAGGTCGCCACACCATCTTCTCAACTGTAAATATTTTGGGATCAGGTGACTCATTGGTGA
>NW_018174546.1:0-231 GCF_001263595.1 Phalaenopsis equestris
GATTTGAAAGAAATGTAAATTTTATTTTGGGAAATTCTTTGAAAGCTAAGTTTTCATTTTATAGAGATATGAAGAGTTTCTAAAGGTAAAACTACCCATGTAGAACTTACTTTTAGGAATATTTACATGCATGCCACTCAAATATTATTTATTTACACTTTTTATAAATATACCACTTAAATAATTGTTAAAAATAAAAAATTCTAACATTTGTTTAATACATATAAAAAA
>NW_018174547.1:0-231 GCF_001263595.1 Phalaenopsis equestris
CGGCAATCACTTGTTGCTTAGTACAACTGAACACAATCGTCCACTATAGGTCATAGTAACCATTAATGATACAACACTTTCAAGGGTGCTTATTGACCCTGGTGCCCCGATTAACATCATATATTTGATGACCCTTGCATACTTGGATATTAATGCCTGTAGATTGAGAAGAGACAAAATGATGTTATTAACTTTGAAACAATAAGTAGAAGGAGCTGTAAGATTAATTGT
>NW_018174548.1:0-231 GCF_001263595.1 Phalaenopsis equestris
ATAATCTATTTAAATTTCTTAAATTTTTTAAAAAATAACTTGAAATTCACAACAAGAAATTTTGTTAAATAATGGAAAAATATCAATTTCCACATAATAAACTAGTGAAGAATAATCAATTTCCAAAATTTCTTTAATTTTCTATTGATTTCACTAATTTTTTGAATTAGCTAATCAATCAAGATAATTAAATATATAGATTATTCCGATAATTTTCTGCATCCAACTCAA
>NW_018174549.1:0-231 GCF_001263595.1 Phalaenopsis equestris
TAAACTTTTATATTTAGACACATAGCACTCAAATCCTTAATATCACAGAAAAAATAGCACTAACATCACCTAAAAAAAGTCTAAGCATTACATGGCTAACACTTAAACACAGTTTTTCACATAAAAATTATTCAAGCCATGTGCATTACATATCTAATACTTAAACTCTACATTCCACTTAAAAATCATCTAATCCATATGCATTGCACATCTAAAGCTGAAATTTTGGTT
>NW_018174550.1:0-231 GCF_001263595.1 Phalaenopsis equestris
TTAATATGAAATTAAACCCTCTGAAATGTATCTTTGGAGCGACAACAGGCAAGATCTTGCTAACCCCGGAAGGTATAAAAATTAATCTATAAAAGATTCAAGCACTACTCAACATGTCAGCTCCTAGAAACGTCAAGAAAATCCAGAGGCTGACCGGTCGAATCACAGGTTGAGCAGGTTCATTGTTAAATCAGGAGAAAATGTGCTCCATCCTTCAAGTACTCAGGAATG
>NW_018174551.1:0-231 GCF_001263595.1 Phalaenopsis equestris
CTTAAAGAAAACTCATGGTGAAAAGTTTCTTACCATTTAATCTTGCTTGAGGAGTTAGATTTTCTATTTAGTAATTTGTTTGCAATTTATTTGGATTTTTGTAGAATTTCCAATGGCACCTCGAGTTAATCAAGGAAGGTCATATGAGGGTTTTGATTCACGAAGATTCATTAAATTCAGGGCACAACATAGTTACAATACACAGATGGAGACCAGAAGATTGATCTAAGA
>NW_018174552.1:0-231 GCF_001263595.1 Phalaenopsis equestris
ATGAGCATCCTTCCCTCATTCGATGCATGATGAGCATTTTGAACTCCCCTTTTAGACTTGGTAGAGATGCAAATGAACCAAGTCGAACTGTTTTTGAGCTCGAGCTTGTTTATTAAGAGCTTATTTGAGTTTGACTCGAGCTCAATTCAAACTTTTAAGAGTTTGCGAGCTTGGTTCATATAATGTCATATCAGCTTAGTAACAAGCAGTTCATTTAACAAATAAATGAGC
>NW_018174553.1:0-231 GCF_001263595.1 Phalaenopsis equestris
AGAATATTTCAGGTATGGAATATTCACCTACATAATCTTTTAAATAAAGTTTTCAAAGTATTGAACTTTATGAAATAAAAACTCTTAGGTTGTGCTACATTGCTCAAAATTTATAAAATGTATAAAAAAAGTTCAATTCATTCATGCGAGTTTTCTCATCAAAATTTCTGCTCATTTAAAGTTAAAATAAATGTTTATTGGATCATTTAACTAATTTGATTATTTTAATTT
>NW_018174554.1:0-231 GCF_001263595.1 Phalaenopsis equestris
TAAGGTCCTTTACCTCCAACATTTCCCTTTGGAAGCATGCCATGAAAGTGCATAGGGTTTCATGCTGACCCTACTTAAGCTGTTATAAGGATTGAATGCTTTTGGTAAGATTTCAGGAGCTGGCGAACAGTGCCACGAATGACCTCTTGAACTCAGCAAAGTTCTTGATGCTTCCAGTGGGAAGTGTGTGGAACCATGTCCAGGCTAAGGACCTCAAAGTGATTAAAAACA
>NW_018174555.1:0-231 GCF_001263595.1 Phalaenopsis equestris
GGAGGAAGTTGGTGAGATGAATCAAAAGGACAAGCACAGTGTGCCATTTTACAGGTTGTTCTCATTTGCTGATACTACAGACATCTTTCTAATGATTCTGGGGACTGTTGGAGCGCTGGGAAATGGAGCTGCTTTTCCTATCATGACAATTCTATTCGGAAAGATAATACAGGCGTTTGCAGGAGCTGAACAAAATAATGCCGTTACTCCAATGGTTTCAAAGGTACTTTT
>NW_018174556.1:0-231 GCF_001263595.1 Phalaenopsis equestris
ATTAGACTTCTCCTTAAACTTCTCGTCACTTTTTATCTCGCCTTTTTTTTCTTCTTTCTCTCTCTCTCTATTTTCTTACGATCATTTTCAAACCCTTTTTTTCTTCTTTTTTTTAAGTGAGGATTATTATATCTGGATAGACCTTTATATTTTATGTGAGGATTATTATATCTAGAGAGGCCTTTAATAATTTTACATTTCACTATCCTCTTTTTAAAATTCAAAACTCAA
>NW_018174557.1:0-231 GCF_001263595.1 Phalaenopsis equestris
TTTTTTTTTAATTTTCCAAGAATTTATTAAATTTGTTTTCATTTATTATTTTTCATATTTTTATTCTTGAAATTATTTAAATTCTAATGTTCTAAAATAATTAAAATTTATAAAGATAATTGAAATGTCATTCGAAAATCATAAGAAAACTTTTCAAGCATATTGAAGTCAAAGAATTTTTAAGATTTATTTAGCTATGAAATTATAGAATTTATTTTATTATTTAATTTA
>NW_018174558.1:0-231 GCF_001263595.1 Phalaenopsis equestris
GAATGATTTGGATTTTATAAATGTAATAAGTAAATTTTAGGTGTTTGATATGTGAATTCATAGGAATTGGTGGTATGTATGTAAATGCCGCAAATTTTTATTCACTTTATTGTTTTTGCTGTTCCACACGAGTCTTCCTCAAGATTTTATGTTTAACACGTTAACCGGTACGAGGTCAAATCGGATCATCTTGTCTTATATATATATATATATATATTAAAAAAGTCGATA
>NW_018174559.1:0-231 GCF_001263595.1 Phalaenopsis equestris
TAATATAAAATATAATAAAATATTTAGCATGTGAACCGGTGAAAATGTCAAACAAGTAGGCAAGTAATTTCAAAATATAATTAAATATTCTTTTTGAAACGTCAATCTAATTCCTTCCATAAAAAAACAATTTATTTTTTTATTTAATTTCAAATAAAATTTTCTTATGTTTCTATGAAAGTCAAAAATAAAATAAAATTTTATATTAAATATTATTAAAAGGTTGGTTTT
>NW_018174560.1:0-231 GCF_001263595.1 Phalaenopsis equestris
AAAAACTGCTCAAAAATAGTGACTAACTGCCTTACTATGTCTTTTCTCTTCTTTGGCACCAATTCTGGCTCTAGCCTACTGAAGTCCATGCTATTCTAGATTCTGGTGCTTCTGGCACCACTTCTCTGTAAAATGGCGCTCCTGGCGACAGATCTCTAGAAAATGGTGCCTCTAGCGCCAGGATGCTGAAATACTTCATTTTGACTCCAAATTTCTTCTTTTTTGCTCCTT
>NW_018174561.1:0-231 GCF_001263595.1 Phalaenopsis equestris
AATTTAATAATTTTCATTCTATTTTTTTAATTAATTATTAATTTTTTTAGTCTTGTAGTCAATTAATTTTTTTATAAATATCACGCTTGAATGTATATGTTTAGGGTTCAGGGCTTAGATTCGTGTGTTCATGAACGAGCCCGCGGAACACGAGCTGTCCGCGAACAACGACCTAATCTTTGTATTCCTCTTGACGAAACACTCCCCGACATCACGCGCCCCTACAGGTTT
>NW_018174562.1:0-231 GCF_001263595.1 Phalaenopsis equestris
TTCAAATTAAATGTCAAGTGAACTGAACTGCTATGAAAATTTCCCCCGTCGACATCTTTATAACCATAATGTTGGAATAGGATGTTTGTAATCAGTAAGTTACATGTTTCAAATGCTTCTACTGTCTTGCAGGAGTAGTTCCACTGGCAGCTTTTGGGTGGGTTATGGCAACACACTTGTCCCTTTATCCTGCGATATTGCTCATACCAGTATGCCCTTTTGCTCCATAAA
>NW_018174563.1:0-231 GCF_001263595.1 Phalaenopsis equestris
CCCAAAAACTGCCAAAAACTGCCATTCAAACCCAAAAACCCGCCATCTTGCTGGTCTTACCGTCGGCAGGGTCGAGGGCGCCATCTGTAAGCCTCTGTATTTATTTTGCCTGGACTCTGAAGAAAAACCCGCAGTCTGCGGCGTCGAGGGCGCCCAAGGCAAAAATTGCACAGTTTGCTCTAGTCCGAATGCGTTACAATTTTTCTTTATGGATCAAATTCTTATGATGAT
>NW_018174564.1:0-231 GCF_001263595.1 Phalaenopsis equestris
TTCTTCTCCATCACTGCTCCATCACTCCCCGCCAAAACCCCATACTTATCCTTCCCCGTTAAACTCGTACATTCAAATGACAATCTCTCCGCAATCATTCTATGCACATAATTAGCCACTTCATAACTACTCCTCGCTCTTCCACATGTATGATCTTTCCCCAACTTGCTCAAAAAAATCACTTCATAAACTGGTTTTGGATTCATGAAAAAGTAAAAGGAATCCAATCCT
>NW_018174565.1:0-231 GCF_001263595.1 Phalaenopsis equestris
GATGTTTAAGTTCCTTATTTGGAACATTAGCGGCATAGCTAAATCTGATGCCTTTTTAAGACTTAAAAACTTAATCAGAGTACACATGTTACCTTTTTTTTGGCTACTTTGGACCCTTTGGTGGCTAAGCACAATAATGATAGATACATGAGAAGGTTAGGTAAGTTCCAAGCCATGAGAAATACTAACAACAAAATTTGGCTACTTGCAGAAGCTTTGTTAAAGTGAATG
>NW_018174566.1:0-231 GCF_001263595.1 Phalaenopsis equestris
AAAAGTGGGTGAAAGAACTGACACTCATGGCCTAATCTGGCCCTTGTAAATCAAAGGAGTCTCAAGGTAGGTGAAAGCAGGAATCAACCTAATATTGAGTAGTCTAGCTAGAGATAGTTTTCACTAATCTGTCATCCTTGAGTTTAAAGTTTCCAAAGACTGGTTAGGTTATGAATCACGAATAGTTATTTTAGGTCTAGCTTTTGGAGTAGGCGTCCAACATCTACTGAT
>NW_018174567.1:0-231 GCF_001263595.1 Phalaenopsis equestris
TTTAATTTAAGTAATGTGTATTCTTATCAAATGATGAAATCATCCTCATTTGGGCTTAAGAAAAGTAAATTTTCATCTTTCCAACTAAAGTCGAATACTTAAGAATCATTTGATCTTTGTTGACTTCTAATTCATGAAGATTAGGAAAGTTATGATTTCATGGATGTTCTGCAAAGGTAGTGAGTGGGTTTGTACATTTTTAATCCCATTATATTTCAATCATCCAAACAT
>NW_018174568.1:0-231 GCF_001263595.1 Phalaenopsis equestris
AGTCTAATTTAGGTTAGACTTAATTAAGGTTTAATATGGATTAAGCCAAATATAGGTAAGGCTTAATGAGGTTAATTAGGTTTACTTTAGGTTAGAACTAATTAAGGTTTAAGGTTCATTAGGCCTAATGCAATTAAGACTTATTGAAATTAATTAGGTTTAACTAGGGTTAGACCTAAATATGGTTTAAGGTTAGTTAAGCCTAATGTAAATAAGGCTTGATGAGGTTAA
>NW_018174569.1:0-231 GCF_001263595.1 Phalaenopsis equestris
AGTATGTGTTAACTTCAAGGATTTAAACAAAGTGTGTTCTAAGGATTAGTTTTCAGTACTGATACTAGAGTTTATGTTGGACATTGCATTGACACATGAGATTTTCTCATTCATGGATGGTTCATCAGAGTACAATCAGATCAAGATGGCTCCTGAAGATGTAGCTCTTACAACCTTCAGAACGCCGATCAGAATCTTTTTCTACACAGTGATGTCGATTGGATTGAAGAA
>NW_018174570.1:0-231 GCF_001263595.1 Phalaenopsis equestris
TCCAACCGCGCCGCCTTGCCGCGCCGCTGTGTCGCGCTGTCTCAATGCACCACTGCAACACGTCGCCACGACGCACCGCCGCAACTTCATCCATTCCTTCAGACCCCTATTTATAAGCTCAAAAAGTGACTTGACCAATAAATAGTCATTAATATAAATTTCTGAAAAGAAGTATAAGCATTCAATACTCATATATAATAATGAATAAAAAACTTTTCATGTTCCAAAAAA
>NW_018174571.1:0-231 GCF_001263595.1 Phalaenopsis equestris
AAGAAACATCTACATACTATTCTTAATTCCATGATAATACCAATGATTTTCATAATTTTCTTGATAAACAAAAAATCTTAAAATTTTAAGCAATCTTGCATGCCAGAAATTTTAATGCTATTTAAAAGAATCCCTTAATTTAGATACTTTGTATAATTAAAAGTTCTTAAAATGGTGCACAATATTGCTTTATTTATTTATTTTAGTATATGGATCATTCAAATTAAAGTT
>NW_018174572.1:0-231 GCF_001263595.1 Phalaenopsis equestris
AAGAAACATCTACATACTATTCTTAATTCCATGATCATACCAATGATTTTCATAATTTTATTGATAAACAAATAATCTTCAAATTTTAAGCAATCTTGCATGTCAGAAATTTTAATGCTATTTAAAGGAATTCATTAATTTAGATACATCGTATAATTAAAAGTTCTTTAAATTCTGCACAATATTGCTTTATTTTTTTATTTTAGTATATGGATCATTCAAATTAAAGTT
>NW_018174573.1:0-231 GCF_001263595.1 Phalaenopsis equestris
TTCGAGCCAATATAAGTAGACTTTGGGCACCGTCTCCGTCTATTGTGACTCATTTGTCTCGTGTTTTTCTTTTTACCTGCTTTTCGTGATGTCTAGAGAAGGAGCTCCGCCTTATAAGCCTGTGAACTTCAAATCTTACTCTATTTTATTCAATTTTAATTGTTCTCTAATATAATCCTATGAATTTCACAACAAAGAGGAGGAAGAAGAAGAAAATGCAAAAAAAAAAAA
>NW_018174574.1:0-231 GCF_001263595.1 Phalaenopsis equestris
TGACGTTCTACAAAAGATTGGCTAGGTGAGTAATGATTCTACTCCAGCATGACATAACTTTAGTACCTTTATGTACCATCAATGGACAGATACTGCCAAATTTCCTAGCAGCACACCCGATACCGGCAGGGTCCCCTCTCAACGATGAGCTGCCTTAAAAACAAATATTTGAGCTTGAAGGTTCTTACACTCGTCGTTGGAAACTATATTTTGGTGGAGCTTCATCATCTT
>NW_018174575.1:0-231 GCF_001263595.1 Phalaenopsis equestris
TATAATATCACTCAAACATTAACTAGGGGTTTTAATTTAGTGAGTTATCATTTTCCAAAATCAAACCACTCACCTTAGAATCATTTGATTTAATTGAACTCCAAATTATAATAATTGGGAGAAATTACAATTATACCATAATTGTAGAAAAGTGAAGAATTGGTTTCTATCATTTAATCCCTAATTTTAAATCATCCAAAAGAGCTCATTATGATCAAAGATACCCATTTA
>NW_018174576.1:0-231 GCF_001263595.1 Phalaenopsis equestris
CAGACATAAGAGCATTTGTGGAATACCTCTAATGTAATGTCCTCGACTTAGAGGGTTATAGTACACTGAAGGAGTACACATCTACTGAAAATGAATTTTAGACTACTGGCCACTAAGTTGGGGAATTGATCCTCATGATATAGTTCTGCAAAATATATAAAGTTTACTCTGATTTTTAACTGTACCAAAAACTTGATGCGTTATTGTTGACCTCACTTTTGGTTGAGGTCT
>NW_018174577.1:0-231 GCF_001263595.1 Phalaenopsis equestris
AACTTAAAATATAACATATTAGTAATCTTTGTAAAACTCATTTGCTTTGATAATAACTTGAGATGGAATCAAAGAAATAATATTTTGCCGTTATGAATTTGGGCTTTTTGTTTAGTAGCTGTTTGGCTGCTAAGCTCATAACATAAGCAAAAACAAATAGAAAACAAAAAATAAAAGTCATCTCAAACAACCCCTAAGGGTTGCATTTGCATCGCACTAGACGACATAATA
>NW_018174578.1:0-231 GCF_001263595.1 Phalaenopsis equestris
GTGAGGTATGTGAATATATAAGAATTGTGTGATATGTATAATTAGCAGGGATGAATTGAACATTCATTATAAAAATTGAGTTTTTATTAATAAATTTAATATGTCCATATTCTTTATGGTCATTTTTTTTAAATTAGATTTGTTAAGTGTAGAATATTTACGATAATATATGGTATATACTGTCTTAATTTTAAAGGAATAACTAGTTGTCATGCATATATATATATATAT
>NW_018174579.1:0-231 GCF_001263595.1 Phalaenopsis equestris
TAACAAGTGCAAAAAGAAATATTTGAAGTAAAATTGATAGAATTGACAATCCTAAAAATTAATTAGAATTCTAATACAAATAATATGGATTAACACCTTTAACAATGAATGATACATATATTTTATAATAAATAACAATTACATATGTCGAGGCGGTAAAATGATACTTTTAAGTATTTCAAATGTCCAACTAGTGTTGACTAGTGGTCCTACACAAATTACAATTTAAAA
>NW_018174580.1:0-231 GCF_001263595.1 Phalaenopsis equestris
GAACTTCTCCCTGGATCTCCAAGGGGAAGTTCTCCACCTCATCGTGAAACAAGCTAACGATGATGTTCTTCCCGATTTCACAACTACTTCGAGGTTTGTAAAATGAGCTAATGACTCACATTTTCTCATTTTTGCAAAGGCCTACTCTTCGATCTTTCTTAAAAGACCAAAGTTACCAAAGCAAAGAGGAGAGAAGAGGGGCTCCAACCTTTAGGATTTTTGTGCTAAGGC
>NW_018174581.1:0-231 GCF_001263595.1 Phalaenopsis equestris
TTCGGACCAGAGCGAAACTGTGCATTTTTTGCCTTGGGCGCCGATGGCGCGATCGACGCTACCAACGGCAGGTTTTTCCTGAGTGTCCAAGTAATATTATTCTAAAGGCTCGCCGACGGCACCCTCGACGCCGCCGACAGCGAGTCCGGCGGGATGGCAGTTTCTGAAGTTTGAATGGGCAATTTTTTGTGGTTTTTGGCAGGAGTTACCCCTTTTAAACTTCCAAAGTCA
>NW_018174582.1:0-231 GCF_001263595.1 Phalaenopsis equestris
GTATCATGAATAATAAAATCGATTAGCAATGTTGGAGGAATAAAAGAAGCAAGCTAAATCATTAAAACCTGTTTTGAGATGCGTAGAAATGGCCGTTTGTTCACGATGGAGAAACAATCCTCGGAATCCTGCAGCTTGGACGATCAAAAGAGGAAGAAGTAGGCAGCTGGGGTTTTGATCGAGCAAAAGGACCGAACGGAAGGCAGGGGTCTTCGGCACAATGAAGAGGAG
>NW_018174583.1:0-231 GCF_001263595.1 Phalaenopsis equestris
ATGTTAATTAATTTTTGAAAAAGTTGTTTTGTTTTGGAGGTAAAGGAAGGTACTCAACCAAGAAGTTTATAGTATTTTGCATAAATTAAATAACTGTAACTGCGTACCTGTCCTTTCTCAGCTTTCCCGCTGAAAGATTAGCTTTCACAACATTTATATATATATATATATATGCAGAACACTGAAACAAGAATAATTGAAGGTGCATCTAACAAACTCCAAGTTATGACA
>NW_018174584.1:0-231 GCF_001263595.1 Phalaenopsis equestris
TTCCATTGATTTGCATCTGCTTGGGCCCTATTTTTCTTTTTTTTTATGGTGCTTTACTCTTTTGTCTGGTGGAGTTTGCTCCTATTTGTGTGGCTAGTTGTGGCCAGCTGCAGTTTTTTTGAGCTGGCCTTTCTTGCGTTGTTCTTCTTCTGCCGCCCTTTATTGGGATTGATTGAAGTGTGTTCTGGGCTTCTCCTTCTATTTTTCTGTGGTTGTGTGTTGGTACTACTT
>NW_018174585.1:0-231 GCF_001263595.1 Phalaenopsis equestris
TAAAGAGACATAGGAAATCCAAGAGATTGAGAAGAAATAGAGAGATAAAAAAAAGGGAGTGCGAGGGAAAAAGTGAGATTGAGCATGAGAAAAATAAGACTTAAAATGCAAAGAGAGCAATCTCTCTTTTTCTATTTCTCTCTCTTGCCATCACTATCACTCAACCATTCTCCCTATCTAAGTCTCTTTCTCTCTCTACCTTTCTCCCACTCTCACTCAGTCTCTTTCTCC
>NW_018174586.1:0-231 GCF_001263595.1 Phalaenopsis equestris
AAAACTTGAAAAATCTTGTCACTTTGATCCTAACCTGGTGGCGGCGTAATTACGCCCATGGTTGGCATAGTTATGCTGATTTAGCTACGAGATGAGGGAAAACATGAAAAATTTATTAAAACATTTGAAGATACAAGTTAAAAAAAGTACAAAGTTACAACCAATCCAAGTTCCTTCACAATACAACAAATCCTCACCTTATAGTGATAAACTCTCCACAATCTCTCTCAC
>NW_018174587.1:0-231 GCF_001263595.1 Phalaenopsis equestris
TCTCTGGATTTGTGGGCTACAGGTTTTGGGTATGATGGTAGGTGACCTAAAGTTTTAAATGGGTTGTGTAATGTATAGGTGCACTAATCTATAGAGCAACATTTATTGTCCGGATGGATATTCAAAGCGTTAGATTTTGGATGCATAACAGATTATATCTAGGAAGAAAAGAATTAACTGACGAGTTTATTTCTTATGTCGAAGAATTTGTGCATGTGGCATCGCAGCTGG
>NW_018174588.1:0-231 GCF_001263595.1 Phalaenopsis equestris
CTATTTATTTAAATCAGAAAACCCCTATTTATCTATTTAAATAAGTGACACTGACTAGATACTAGGCGGCTTCGAAGCTCCACGTGGCGTCCTCTAGTTCGGAACCTTCATCCACCTCAGCGCTGACTCGGTCCGCGTTTCATGTAAGAAGGTGTTGTCCGGCTAGAAATCGTCCGTTGATGAGATAAATGTGTGATCGTACGAGTCCCCGTCATCGTTCCCAATGCCTTA
>NW_018174589.1:0-231 GCF_001263595.1 Phalaenopsis equestris
CGAACCATTCACGCTTAAGCGCCGGTTCATGAAAATTAGTTCATGAACAATTTTAAGTAATGATTTTGTCCAAAAACACCATTACCAAACCTCACCTTCATCCTCTTCCTCAAGTCATTCGTGATTTCTAAGCTAGGGCTCACCATATTTCAAGATTTCTTGGAGATTTGAAGCAAAAATTATTAGATTTCATATCTTTGAGATAAGAACTTCACTTCTATGTAAAAATTT
>NW_018174590.1:0-231 GCF_001263595.1 Phalaenopsis equestris
AATGGCCTTGAAAATCTTTGAGTATCCCATCCATGCATCAATTAAAATATCAGAGAGGAGAGTGTAATTTTCCAAAATTTTATTTAATTTAAATTAATTATTTTAACGTAAAAAATAAGTTTTTTCAATGATAATTTGTTTAATTAATCAAAGTGAAGTTTTAAATTATGAAAAATTATTGGAGGTTTTCCATGGTGAGAAGAAAACTTAGACAAAATTTTGAGATTTTTT
>NW_018174591.1:0-231 GCF_001263595.1 Phalaenopsis equestris
TATATATATATATATATATATAATTTTTGAAAATATGGATTATATTTTCACAGTTCTAACACATAATATTAACTGACATATATGCTACAATTTCTCAAAATCATAATATTTTCATGAAAGTTCGTTCCTTTGATTATTTGAAGGTTTTTATGACTAAGAGTGCGAATTTAAGTTAAAAAGTCAGATGGGTTTAGCATATACTCAACTCAACTTGAATCTAAGAGCTCAACT
>NW_018174592.1:0-231 GCF_001263595.1 Phalaenopsis equestris
ATTGTTATGTATTTACTTGTCTAGCATCTAAAGTTTAATATTTATTCTTATAACACCTTGGTGCCATAACCCGATGCATGAAGAAGAGTATTTCACTTTTAAAATGTTACGATGATGGTAATTTTAGTTTTATGGATGTAAATAAGAAAGTCTAGATCTTAGATATGTAAATGCATAAGAATTTTGTGGTATGTATGTGAATGTCCCTTTTTTATGTGATATGAAAGATTT
>NW_018174593.1:0-231 GCF_001263595.1 Phalaenopsis equestris
TTTTTTTTCTCTTTTGACAAAAGCATAGATCTTATAATATCATATCTGTAAAAAGAATTTTCCATTATATAGAAAGTTCTGAAAATAAACAACAGAACACTACAGCCAAAAATAATTTTAGTTATTCGAAAATCAAAGTTTTCTCAACCTCTAAATCTTATGTTTTCAATTTTCAAGAAAGGTTTTAGCATTTTAATCAGTAAATGTTTCATTTATATCTAATTAACATAG
>NW_018174594.1:0-231 GCF_001263595.1 Phalaenopsis equestris
AAATCCGAGACAACCAATCTAACAATGGCTGCCCCTATCCTAAACCCAACAACTTGCCCCCCCTCCCCATATTATCAGTCTTCACAACGTCGCTCTTTTCTTTGTCTTCTGGTTGCGGTGACTTCTCTGGAGAAATCTCCAACTTGGGTTGAACAGGTTGAAAACTCTGAATGGAGTCTTGTGCTAAAGTGGTCTAAATCTGATTTAGTATTTTCTTGGACGACTTGTTCC
>NW_018174595.1:0-231 GCF_001263595.1 Phalaenopsis equestris
TATATATATGAATTTTGAATGCAAATATTTTACCTGAGTAAAAAATTATTTATAATTACTTTGCATGTTTTTTAAAAAATAGTCTTGGAACTAATTAAATTTAAATTGTTGGGGTATGATTTTGATTGCGAAATGTCAAGTTAAATTTTGATATTTAGATATTTTCTTAATATAAACCAAATGTAACTTGTTTGATGCAGCATAAAATATAACTTGTTATATAAATTAATG
>NW_018174596.1:0-231 GCF_001263595.1 Phalaenopsis equestris
CTAACTTCAAATTTGAGTAGGACATTTAATTTGTAATAAGGTTGATGCCGATAATTAAAAAAAAGTGTATGAAACAAATATTGGAATATTCTAAAACGTTATATTATTTTGTTATATTTATTAATTTTTCTGAAACTTTTGATGAAGACAGTGCAATGAATGAAGGATATAAATTACAACCAAATATTTATTTTGAGGGAGCACGTGGCATTCTTTACTTGTTTAAGATCA
>NW_018174597.1:0-231 GCF_001263595.1 Phalaenopsis equestris
TTTTCAAAACGATCGATCGCAAACCAAAAATTTGACAAAAATTAAATTTGACGCATTTTTTGACTTGGTCGCAGAAAAAGTGGTCCAAACGATCCCATATGACGAAATGGACCGGGCGAGCGTGTCTGAAACGTTGATTTCACCTAAGGAAGACACTCATTTCACCACGATGACGCGTTCGGTGAAAAATGCACAGAGAGGTTTAAATAATAATAATAATATTATTATTAT
>NW_018174598.1:0-231 GCF_001263595.1 Phalaenopsis equestris
ATATATATATATATATATATATAGCCTCTACACACTATTATATCCACTTTTCAAGCTATGAAGTATATTGGAGATATCTCAATTTTTTTGCTTAACCTATAATTATATTTTCTTAAGTTTCTTCTTGATTTACGATTGCATTTGTTTTTTCGAAGAAAAATCTATATGTGTTTATTGAGTGTTTTTTGATAAGGCTTTCTAAGTGGTCTCTTAATTAAAATACTAAAATAA
>NW_018174599.1:0-231 GCF_001263595.1 Phalaenopsis equestris
GATGAAACACGTGTAAATAAAAGAGAGATTTAGTGAGAAAAGAAAATAGTTAGAGGAGGTACGACCAAAATTGCTTAATAGAGTCAAACGAGAGGGATCCACTTTCAATTGAAAGTAGATAGAACTTGGATGATATGCATGTAAATTCTTCTAAAATTTGTCGTAGGGCTCGTGTGGCTCTACCCGCGGGTCTCACAACAATTTAATTAATATTATATTATTAATTATTAT
>NW_018174600.1:0-231 GCF_001263595.1 Phalaenopsis equestris
AAATAAATTTGATTTTGATTTGAAAAATGATTTTTTATATGAAGTTATATTAGGGAAGAAAAATTTTGACTATAGAAATGAGTAATAAAATTTAGTTAAAATTCATAGTATTGAAGAAAAAACTTACAGTTAAAAATATTTTTAGTGTGGAAAATGCGAAGTGTTGTATAACTATCTTTAGTAGGAAAAATGTTTTTTTTTTGAAAATTTTAGAAATTTAGATTTTTTTTT
>NW_018174601.1:0-231 GCF_001263595.1 Phalaenopsis equestris
CACATCTGGTCGAAAGACCTGCGGTAAAGAACATTGTTCACCAAAGCATAGGACAATGCTCGCTGCTTCATTTGGTTTGCAGTGGAACTATCTTATGGTAATTTCCCAAACTGCAGGTATTCAACGAACGGCTGTCGCCAATCTTCTTTTCTTTCGGTAGTTGATATTGTTATGTCGGTCTTGATTATTTCGGTAGCTGATACCGTCTTGTCGGCACCAATTTTGTGAAGG
>NW_018174602.1:0-231 GCF_001263595.1 Phalaenopsis equestris
ATGGTTGAAGTGGAGGAATGCATTAGGCCTATTGTCTGATAAAAAAGTACCACTTAGACTCAAAGGAAAATTTTATAAAATGATGGTGATGCGATGCTTTATGGAGCTGATGTTGGCTTATAAAAGAGAATCATAAAACTAAGTTGAAGTGTTATTGAGATTAGAATGCTTTGGTGGATGTGTGGCTTTACACATAGAGACAATATGTGGAATGAATATATCCGTGAATGG
>NW_018174603.1:0-231 GCF_001263595.1 Phalaenopsis equestris
TTTTAAGCTTTCTTGGATATGATTCTTTTCTTTTGGAAAAATTTGGACTACATGATGTCCAAATCATTTTATGTATTTATATTTCTAACACCTAAAATTTTATTTATACATTTATAATATTTTGGTTTCATAACATTTTAAACAATTTCAAACAATTTTGTACAATTCAAACAATGCAAACAATTCGAATGATTCGAATATTTCGAATAATTCAAATAATACAAATAATTC
>NW_018174604.1:0-231 GCF_001263595.1 Phalaenopsis equestris
ATGTGATAAAGACAACAAGAAAAGAAAATGATAAAAATTGTTGAGTTTATTTCTCTTGAGTTTGAGGTCTTATGCTCTTTGCTTGCACAGCACAACTCTCTTGTTCTGCACCAATTTCTTCACAATCCTTGTGGAGTTTCACACTCTACACAAGACCTTAGAAATTTCTCTCATCAATGTCAATTTTTACCGGTCACATATCTATTAGCTTAACACCATAAATTCCCTACA
>NW_018174605.1:0-231 GCF_001263595.1 Phalaenopsis equestris
ACTTTGACCACTACATCAAAGTATTTACGCTTTTATGGTCAAATCAAGAAAAAATTGATTAGCATTGGATCAATAAACCTTCCCTGGTTACTTTATCGTCTATATTGTTCCTGTTCATAAAAAGTTGCGTTTCTTTCGTCTCTTGCGATGTAACAGCTGTGATAAGTAGTGCATTCTCTTTAATCAAGTCAGCTTGTGCGTAGACCTTGTCCGAACTGCAGCTTTTGAAGG
>NW_018174606.1:0-231 GCF_001263595.1 Phalaenopsis equestris
TTAAATGAACTTGATAAAATTAGACAAGAATCTTAAAAAAATGCAAAAAATATATAAAGAGAAAATAAAAAAAAATGGCATGATAAGAAGATTCTTAGGAAAGATTTAGAGCATGAATAGAAGATATTATTATATAATACATTATTGAAATTCCGTAAAACTTAAGTTCAAGTGGTCGGGACCATTTACTGTAGTAAAGATAGATCTTTTTGGTGCAATTGATATTATAGA
>NW_018174607.1:0-231 GCF_001263595.1 Phalaenopsis equestris
TGCGGTGGCAGGATGAAATGGCAAGATTTAGGGCTGAATTGGCATATTAAATCTGCATATGGATCTCTTCTGTTAAAAAAGTTTGAACTGATGTTGTGGACTTTATTGTTTTAAATTTATTTGTTGTAATACATTTCGGTTTTACCTTTGCACTATTCATACTATTTTTATTTATTGAAGTATCAGTATGGTTGTATTTTGGTATCATCAATGTCGTATTCACGTTTTATT
>NW_018174608.1:0-231 GCF_001263595.1 Phalaenopsis equestris
GTGCTAGAAAATTCACGGCAGTAGAGTGATGAATTATCGTCTTAGCGTTGCGTGATGATTCAACACGCACTAAGATGAAAATGAATTAAACTGTGATGACATCAGAAATTTTTACGCGGAAAACCCGTAAAAGGAAAAAACCACAGGATCTGACCCAGTTATAAAAATACGCTATAAGTCGACGATTATAGAAACCCCTTTGTCCCACAGACGGGAAATGATTATTAGATT
>NW_018174609.1:0-231 GCF_001263595.1 Phalaenopsis equestris
TCAAATTCTCACTCAAATATTAAAATTCATGGTAAGAACCTAACTCATATTTTTTATTTTTATGAAATTCTTAATAGTTTGGTTGTGGCACTTGTGGTTATAAAATTAAAATTTTTATTTTTATGAAATTCTCAATAAATCGGTTCGGTAGTTAAAAAAATCACCTATGTGGTTATAATTTGTAAATATCAATGTTTCGTCTGGTCTATATGTATTTATCCCAAAATTAAA
>NW_018174610.1:0-231 GCF_001263595.1 Phalaenopsis equestris
AAAAACTATTAAATACGCAAAAACTCAATTTTTTAGGTGCAACAACCGAAAAATATGAGGACTGAATAAAAATGAAAAATAAATTAAATCGGAAGAAATCAACATGAAATTCAAACCACAAAAACTAAATAACTGAACTTTTACACCCATTAAAATCTATTTTATAGGCGATTTGACAAAATTTGAAAAAAAGAAGACGTTTGCATTATCAATAACAAAATAATAAAAAAA
>NW_018174611.1:0-231 GCF_001263595.1 Phalaenopsis equestris
ATATGTTTTCGCAAGAGATTTAATATTACCCTCAAATTATTAATAAACTCCAAATATGCTTGTTTATGATATTGGTCTTTCAAATCGTAGAAGGATTTCATTGTTTTAATTGTTACTTAATATCTTATTGATTGTATCTCTAAGAAAACAATTGACCAAGAGAACAATTTGATTGGTCAATTGTTTTTTTTACCTCCAAGTAGGGCTGTCAAAACGGCTCGTTGTTCGCGA
>NW_018174612.1:0-231 GCF_001263595.1 Phalaenopsis equestris
GATACAACTCCAACAAAGAGGGAGGGAGGTCTGGCGATGATTTGAGGAGCGGAATTCCACCTAAACGTAGCTGCTTGAGGGATGAGATGGTCGACAAAGAATATGGAAGGCACTGCAAGGATTCGAGTTCTCGAAGCATTAACTGTTCCAGAGAGGTGGGAATGTTCGGCAACAGCTGGAGTAGAGGCGCCATATCCACACGTAGAGTCTTAAGTGAAGAGAGGCTTTCCA
>NW_018174613.1:0-231 GCF_001263595.1 Phalaenopsis equestris
TTATGAAAAGTGATTTTCTTAGTTCTTTATGATCAACTACATTTAGGAAAAAAATTAAATTACTTTAAAATAAATAGTTCATTTTTGAGCTATAATTTGAATTTAAAATAACTAAAAAAGATTAAGAATTTCTAAAATTTAAAAATGCCTAAAATTGCTCCTAATTATTTCCTGATTACTTAGGATCCTTTAAAATATTTTTCTTTATTTTTCTAATTTAGTTATGTATTT
>NW_018174614.1:0-231 GCF_001263595.1 Phalaenopsis equestris
GTCGAATATCTAACACAACCCTCCACTTTTAACATTCGGGGCTTGGGGTCAGGCAACGACGGGATATATAATTCAAAAAAAAAAGTCTAAGGCTTAAAATCTTTGATAATATAAAGGGCAACATTAAAGTGTTCCTAATAGGCGTATGAGAATTCTTTTAGTGTGGGAGAGGTAAAATGGCAATAAAATAAGAACTTGAAAAACGAAGAAGATTGATGGGGAGAAATGAGG
>NW_018174615.1:0-231 GCF_001263595.1 Phalaenopsis equestris
TCAGCGAAGCATTTCTAATAGCCGTCCTTGCTTTACTTAGGGGCTGTATGACAATGGACGAGCTTTACTTAAGTGGATTTAGTAAATAGTATAAATTCAGATTTAACAAATCTTACGTGGTTAAAGCCCATAAACTGTTTGGGAACGGATTTAATAAATCCAATTAAATCCGTTCAAACTCTTTGAAAACTTATCCCAATATTTAGAAGTTTTTATGTTAGAATAAAAAAA
>NW_018174616.1:0-231 GCF_001263595.1 Phalaenopsis equestris
GTCCGATCAACTGCCCTGGCCTAGTCGACCGATCAGCTTGGTCCAGTCGACGGCCTTAGCTCAATTGTGCCCGATGGATACATTATCGCTGGTTGACCACCCCGATCAAGCCAGTGGGGCGAATATTCATGTTCACTTATGTTGTATGTTTCACATGCATACTACATTAATGTCATCACATTTATCATTGGTGTACACAATTGTATACTAGTGATAAATGTTTGTTATCTC
>NW_018174617.1:0-231 GCF_001263595.1 Phalaenopsis equestris
AATGATAAATACCGGCCTCAATAGCCACTGACTGTTGTCGGCCATCACGAGTTAAAGTGTAAGTTTAGATTTGATCTCGTCTAAATTGTATGTTACGCCAGCGTGAGTGTGAAATGATCTAATTTAATTTTAACTTCGTGCTACTCAGACACTCTTAAGTATGACATTGAATCAATCATAACTAAAGGCTAATAAATTTTAAGAATGCTCTCTAAGATATTTCAGCTATAT
>NW_018174618.1:0-231 GCF_001263595.1 Phalaenopsis equestris
GTATTATTCACAAGGAATTACATTGTGTGCTTATTAATTGTACACTTTTTATTTTTTATTTTAGGGGCATTTAAATACATACCACCCTATTCCTATGTATTTTCATATCTACCACCTAAACTTTATTTCTTACATTCATAGTTTTATACCATCCAAATCTTTAATATAATGTAAAAAATACCATTAGTTTAACCTTTAAGAGGTGAAATACACCTTTTCATGCATATGTAC
>NW_018174619.1:0-231 GCF_001263595.1 Phalaenopsis equestris
AGCATAACAATTAGAAATTCTACAAGAGATTTAAGATTATAAGATTAACAAATTGCTATCAGAACCTACATTACAAGTAGAAACTTAGATAATACAATTTTCAGAATCATTCTCGCATGCAAACCAATTACAAAAAAATGTTGATTTAAAGATAACAAGAAAGGAAACAACCGAAAAGAAGAATCGGGTCTCGTGCTATTCCCATGAAGATTGTTAGCCAACGCTTCCATG
>NW_018174620.1:0-231 GCF_001263595.1 Phalaenopsis equestris
GTGCAAATGTATATGCTCAATAAATATGTAGGACGCTCAGTTTACCTCAGATCATGCCTTGGAAGCTGGATGATAATTCTTCTTTCCCACATGGACGATGAAAGATTGCCCTAAGTTTCTTCTATTTGGAATTAACAACCCATATATCATCCCGCGAAGCAATGGTTGCAAGATCCTTCAGCGGATCCTTGGTGCTTGGAGGTACTATCATTATTCAAAAAAATGAAAAAT
>NW_018174621.1:0-231 GCF_001263595.1 Phalaenopsis equestris
CACGTTTCCCCTTTCTGCATATTGATTCCATGTATAAATGAGTAAGGTTTGATTTCCTTAAATGTCTTTTGAAAAGCATGAACCTACACATGTCATACCCTAGTTGACACACTCGGGTCGAACAGAGGTATAGCAGAGGGAGACGGCCAAGTTAAACTCAATTACCAATAGCAATCATCCTGACTTGTACAAATCATGATTGAGTGAAGGATTGATCTCATTGAATCATCT
>NW_018174622.1:0-231 GCF_001263595.1 Phalaenopsis equestris
TATGTTTCTCATTTATCCCTTGCAGGTTCAAATCACAGACCCCTTTTGATTTCAATCACTGCCTCCCCTCCTCAAGGTACTGCTTCATTCAGATTTCAAAACATGTGGGTAGAACACCCTAATTTCCTTAATATCATCAAGGAGCAATGGAAGGGCACTCAACACATTAATCCTATCATAAATTTGTTGCAAAGGAAGAAAGTGATGGCCCATGCACTCAAGCAGTGGAAT
>NW_018174623.1:0-231 GCF_001263595.1 Phalaenopsis equestris
ATATATATAATTTAAAGTTAGAATAACATGAATTTATTTGTAATTTTCCAATTAGGGGTGATTTGTTACTCACAAATCAAACCTCAAGAGCAACAAATGATATTTTAGCCCTTGGTGTGAGCTCTGTATTTTGTACACAGAAGCAATACAAATTCTAAGCATTTTTTTTTTTTCATCATGTCTCCTTGACTGTACCTATTTTTATGTAGGAGGCATTGAAATTTGAAATTG
>NW_018174624.1:0-231 GCF_001263595.1 Phalaenopsis equestris
ACGTTCGACATTGAGTTTACATGCCGCTTAGACACGCTTCGACGTTTAGGGCTAATGGAATGAGAAGCGGAGTGGGGTCCGCATCCATCATCTGTTCCGCGCGTTTGGGTGAAGAATTTCTCTCGTGTCCTCTGTGCTCCCCCTCGTCCTAGCCCTCCTCGATCTCATTCATCCTCGCAGAGGTCGAAACCTAATGTAACATTCGACCCTATGCTTTCCCTCGCCCTCGCC
>NW_018174625.1:0-231 GCF_001263595.1 Phalaenopsis equestris
AGTTGGTCATTTTGGGCATGATGGGCTAGACATGGATCTAGATTGGGCCAGTATTGGGCTAAGTCTAAATTGATTATTCAGAATGGTCAATAATAATTCAATGAAGAGTTTGCAACATAAATTGGTTTCCAATTTTGGGGCTAAAGCATTCAAATTGGTGAAATTTGGAGGCATAACCAATTTGAGGCAAAATTTTGGGCTTTTGACCTAAGTTGAAATTAAATGAAATTG
>NW_018174626.1:0-231 GCF_001263595.1 Phalaenopsis equestris
ATATCAAGCATATCACAGTAAAACACCTCACACAAGGATATATAGAGTGCATCATAAAATTTCATAAAGAATAACAAGAATGCATAATATCACAACATAAATTCTACAACACCACATCAAAGTCTAGCACTAGAAATCTAAGTACATCAAATTCAATCATAATCACAATAATACCATACATGACAGGGCAAAAGAAGGAAACTAAATCAGACTCCTGCAACACCATCCTCT
>NW_018174627.1:0-231 GCF_001263595.1 Phalaenopsis equestris
TTCAAGCCCAAAAGTGCCGAAGCCCGAGAGACCGAAGTCTAAAAGTGCCGAAGCCCAAAAGCGTCGAACACCGAGAGGACAAAGCCGAAAAATACCGAAGCCGAAAAATATCAAAGCCCAAAAGTGTCGAAGCCCGAGAGGCCAAAGCCTGAGAGTGCCAAAGCTCAAGAGGGTCGAAGCCCAAGAGGCCAAAGCCTGAGATTTCCGAAGCCCAAGAGGGCCGAAGCCCAA
>NW_018174628.1:0-231 GCF_001263595.1 Phalaenopsis equestris
AATATTTCCAATTGAATTCATAATATTTTGTACCTTGTTCTCTAACTTTTTTGGTTTTGTTAAAAATATAATGCAAACTATAAGGAAAGCGGGGCTCAATAGGTGATGAATTTTTTTTATGATTGATCCATAAGAATATTTATATTATTCTCCTCCCCATTTATGATGCGGTTGCAACAAACTTCTTGGTCTACAGGCTTCCATGGAAGAAACACTTTTTCCCAACTTTCA
>NW_018174629.1:0-231 GCF_001263595.1 Phalaenopsis equestris
CTTTGGAAATTATTAGTACAACAAATGTACACCCAGAAACAGCTGCAACATATACACTACCATATAAATGTTAATAAGTATACCACTAACTAGTAGTCCGATTATCTTACCATAATCAGAAGTTTAATTACAATATATAATTTGCATTAATCAATATATCAGTTTATTTTTGTACCTTACTCTTAAATTATATATGTATATGTATATCTATATATCTATATATATATATAT
>NW_018174630.1:0-231 GCF_001263595.1 Phalaenopsis equestris
TTATGTAAATACATAAGAATTAAGTGCTATTTATGCAAATATTTCTTTTACTTAACCAATAGTTGGGGCATTTAATACATACTAATTTTCTATATATATATATATATATAATATGTAGCACATTTAAAACTTCACATTTACATTTAGAAACATTTACATATATAAAGACCAAGCAATTCTTATGTGTTTACATATCCAACACCTAAACTTTCATTTTTACATCTATACCAC
>NW_018174631.1:0-231 GCF_001263595.1 Phalaenopsis equestris
AAATATATCGCTCTAATAAGAGACGAAAACTTAATTCATACCTGGGCGTTTTTCGAAACAGAAAACTGGTAGTCTGAAACCCTTGCACTCGTACTTGAAGATCCCAGCAGGAGTTGCGCCATCTTGTCTGAATGATTTGAGAACGGAATGGAAATCAACAACACCAGAGAGATCCGTCTTCCTATGTGCCAGGTTTTTTCTGATTGGGGAAGAATAGCAGTTAACATAAAA
>NW_018174632.1:0-231 GCF_001263595.1 Phalaenopsis equestris
GTATTTGAAAAAGTATTATGCAACATGAAAAATGAAAACTTGTTTTATAAGCTGCGAAATAATAATAAAATTTTAAATTTACCATGATGATACAATCTTTATCTTCTGTATTTCATAAGTTTATTTATGTTTATTAAGCCAATGCTTAAAAAGCATGATTCATTTATAAAACAAAATGATAATGATAAAAATAATAATATTTTATTGAATGATAGTCTAACATGTTACATT
>NW_018174633.1:0-231 GCF_001263595.1 Phalaenopsis equestris
AAGGAACTTCATATATAGGCCGCCCAATTCTTATCCATTTACATATCTAACATATAAACTTTGTTTTTTTATATTTATACAATCTAAATCTTTCATATCTGTACATAAAAAATGAGTCAGTATTGATTATGAGATCTAACAGTTCAAAGGAGAAGAATACGAGGGAGGGCTCACCAACAGAAGAACGTGAGACCCTTTTATGGGACTGAATGCACCAACATGAGCCAAAGC
>NW_018174634.1:0-231 GCF_001263595.1 Phalaenopsis equestris
ATGTTTGGTGGGGTTGTTGCGACTGGTGAATATTATTGAACTCCACAGGGTTCAAAAGAACCTAGAGATAGCCTGATTGATTCAATTGAGATATCAGCACAATGCAGAAATGATATTAGTGAATCTAGCAATGCACGGGACACCACCTTATTTAAAAGCAATGGCAAGTCGTACTAAAAAAATTGTCCCTATCTACTTAAGAAGTTAAATATATGAGCTAGTTACAACAAG
>NW_018174635.1:0-231 GCF_001263595.1 Phalaenopsis equestris
AATTAAATAAAAAAATATATTAATTGGTTGACAAAAAAGATAAATTTTTCTCGCGACTGAAAGTAATAATCTTCCTATTTAGCAGATTTTCCTACAATATTTTGCTCAATAAAAACTTTTCACCTGACTATTTGCATTTCAAATTATAATTTTATCCCAATGTTCCTTCCAATGCATTATCTTATATATTGTGTTACGCCGAATTCAAATATTTGCAATTGGAAACGAGAC
>NW_018174636.1:0-231 GCF_001263595.1 Phalaenopsis equestris
TGCGATCCGCGTTTACACTCTTAAGTTTACCCCGCTGCCCCTCTTCTTTCTCCTTCGGCATCGCTCTGCAACTCCGTCGCTCCGCAGGTATATCTCGTCCCTGTGCTCTTCTCTCCTCTCTTCCCTCTTGTCCATCATTTCTGCGCTCCTCTCTGTTTCTCCTCTCTGCGCTCCTCCCTCCACTCTTCCCTCCCTGTCCCCTATATCGATGAATATCGAGCTGTTAGAGTA
>NW_018174637.1:0-231 GCF_001263595.1 Phalaenopsis equestris
ATGAAGTCATGGATGAGCTATCTAATGCTCCAAATTTCTATTTGAAGAATGTTCTCCCTCCACTCACTTAATCGGGATAGTGGACTCGTATAAGACCTTGGGGTCATATAAACGCGAGAAAATTTGCTCCAATATTTGGGCATTTAAATGCATACCACAATATTCATATATATTTACATATCTAGCACTTAAAGCTTTCATAGTTATAATATTAACACCCATCATTAATAT
>NW_018174638.1:0-231 GCF_001263595.1 Phalaenopsis equestris
TCTGAAAGGAATTTCTCACAGGAGAGATGATGGATCACCCCAACATGCACTTGTAAACCCAAATTCAAGCATCATAATCAAGATGTTCCTTCCGAGGCATAACTTAGAGACCATTTTAAACCTCCTCTAAAAAAAACCAACGGCAGCTGCAGAAGAAAAAAACAATGGGCACAGATATCAATTTTGCCTTCAACAGTGTATGAACCTTGTAAAAATATATGTTAATAAAAA
>NW_018174639.1:0-231 GCF_001263595.1 Phalaenopsis equestris
TATATATATTAGTATTCTTATTATTTGAGAAATATGAAATGCTTAGGAAATAAGTAGAAGGCTTTGGCTAGACTTCATTTCTACACAGAGGGCAGGAACCATGTCTTTTAAGCCATGTATCTATGCAAAGCAAATGATAGAAATGCCCACAAGCTGGCAACCTTCTTGCTTTGTCTCCGCACTTGAAATCCTGTTAACAAACTTAGGGTTAATTAGGACACTTAATTCATT
>NW_018174640.1:0-231 GCF_001263595.1 Phalaenopsis equestris
TGCTAGGGTTTTGCCTGATGGCGAACCCTAGCAACAGTTACGACTTCGGCTTTGTTATTTCCTCTCGGCTTCTTCGCGCTCGTTTATGTTTCGTCTCCCCCGCTTCTTCAGGCTCTGAGACGAGGCTCCTCTCCTCTGCGGCACATCTCACAGCTCGCGTTTCTGCGGCTCAATCTCGCGGGAATTGCTCGAGATCGCGATTTCTGCATTCTCTGCGCTCGTCCCGTCTCA
>NW_018174641.1:0-231 GCF_001263595.1 Phalaenopsis equestris
TACATCTAAATAAAAAACATCATCTATGGTGCTTTTCCTTTTTAGAACCTTTAGTTCATAAAAATCCTCAAAGGCTTTTTACTAATTTTCATGGTTTCTCTTAGTTTACTAATGTCAGTAATAAGATTTGGATCTTTTTCATGGGCTGTTCTGTTGGATCACAATCAGATATTCCACATCTCTTTTAGTCTAAATAGGGTATCAGGATTGGTTACTTTTGTTTATGTTGGG
>NW_018174642.1:0-231 GCF_001263595.1 Phalaenopsis equestris
AAAAAGAAGGGTTGGTTGGCTGCAAGTAGGACTCAATAAATCCTATAAATTCAGATTTAGTAAATCAGAGAACTACTAAATCTTGACAATTTGTTGGCTCTTTATTTCAAAAATAAAATCCTTATATCCATTAAATAATGTGAATGTTGAAATTTAAAAACTCCTAAATTTAACCAAGAATGAGATTGAGACAAGATTTATCAAACCAAAAGATTTCATGTCCAGAAATTC
>NW_018174643.1:0-231 GCF_001263595.1 Phalaenopsis equestris
GAAAATTTATTTTAAACTGTAGGATTACTAAAAATATACATTAATTAGTTTTAACATATTTCAAATTTTTAAAATTAAAAAAAAATGTAAAAATCCTAAATTATAAATAAAATTGCAAAAACTGAAAAATAAAAAAGTATTTTTTTTAGATATTTTTAAGTATTTTCTAAATTTTAATTTTTACATATGAAGTTCAGGATCTGAAGGTGTAGTACCCTATGATTCTAAATT
>NW_018174644.1:0-231 GCF_001263595.1 Phalaenopsis equestris
ACCTAGATGCGAAGGGCATAGCATTTAAGGTTGAATGCTCTCGTGCAGCTATGGGTGGCCCTAGCTCGTTACAGGCTCAACATGATGAGCTTTTGAGGATGGTCATGCTCATGAATGAAGAGCTTTGATAGGTGCGTGAAGGCCAGTAGATGGTTGAGATGCTCTAAGACACCCAACAGAGAGTTTTGATCACCGAGACAAACAACATGAGTGATATTGACGAGGATGTCG
>NW_018174645.1:0-231 GCF_001263595.1 Phalaenopsis equestris
TTATCATTATTTGACTCAACAAATGAAAGGATTAAAATGGTGAGCTTCAAACAATTAAACTAAAGTAACTCATTAACTAGAAGGAAACAATTAAAAATCACTTGCAATTTGCAGTGAAGTGGTTTAGGTCAAGTTAAAGAATTTACAAATATACCCCTATTTATTAAAACTCTGATAACATTTTTAAGAAAATTCAAAATTGAATATGATTTTCACCAATAAATCAATTGA
>NW_018174646.1:0-231 GCF_001263595.1 Phalaenopsis equestris
TATAACATATCCATTTTGCACACTAGCTGCCTAAATAAACCGAGTCAAGTTTTTTGTCAGAAAACTAAATAACTGTATTATTGCAGTTCAGGTCAAGTTTTTGGTGTCGTTGTTAGGAAAGCTTCGATAATAACTTTAGGAGATTTTTATTTGAACCTGTAAGACTTAGATTTGGAAATTGTATTGTTATTATCAAGTGTGTTTAATTATTATGTGTTCAATTAAAAAAAA
>NW_018174647.1:0-231 GCF_001263595.1 Phalaenopsis equestris
GAATGATTAAAAAACATTGATATTGCAGATTTTTTGATGATATTGCTGATTTTTTTATGGAAATAAAGGAGTTATATGACATCCTTTCTATTCATAATTCATTTTTATGTTAAAGATGGTGTTCTAATGAATAAAAAGGCTTCCTTCTGTTGCCACAGAGGTTCTCTCTTTTTGACCGCCTTGGTAGTTTAGGGGAAGCTTGACCAAATATGATGTATAATGAATTATGTG
>NW_018174648.1:0-231 GCF_001263595.1 Phalaenopsis equestris
CCAAACGGATGTCATAAATTCATTAGTTTATTTATTCGAGTCTCACTATCAAGTAATGTGTCTATTCTTGGGGATAGGTGCAATGTTTGTGGTGTTGTGCTTATTTATTTAAATATTAAATGAATGAGATCTTGTTAGCTTATTTTGCAAAAGTTATATACTATTTTTTAAAAGACAAAATTACATTAAATTAAATATAAAGCAAAACTTTTAAAAGAGAATTTAGCAACC
>NW_018174649.1:0-231 GCF_001263595.1 Phalaenopsis equestris
AAAAAAGTTGTCATTGTTGAGAGTTATGTCCTACACTTTGTCAGCCTTAGAGATTTTTAACCTTAACAACTTTGGAGTTCCAGTTCCTCAGAGTAGTCCTAGCCCCATGTGAATTCCCACCATATTATCCATCTAGAAGAAAAGAAGTCTGAGTTAGATAGATGAAATGATTATACAGTAGAAAAAGATAAAAGAAACATACAAAGCTCACAGGCTCCAAGAGCCCAGTAC
>NW_018174650.1:0-231 GCF_001263595.1 Phalaenopsis equestris
GAGATGTCCAGACCTTAGCATTGAAGGTAGAGGGTAGCAGAAACAGAACAGGCAACCACCACCAGCCAAGCAGCCACCCATAGTTGGAAATACCAGCAAGAGCACACCTAAGGAATTTGAAAAGATGGTTTGAATAAGGATAGAGCCACCCCCAGTGAGAAGTCTGATAAGAATAGCACGTCTGCTACAGTCCTCACAAGAAAATGTTTCATATGCCACGGATTTGGTTGC
>NW_018174651.1:0-231 GCF_001263595.1 Phalaenopsis equestris
CTGTAGCGGTGTCAACTTCATAAATACTTACATACAAAAAATTGGGATCAGGCACCCATAGTTATCAGTGTGTATTTGTTTTAAATATTATGTTGTTGTGTTTGATTAAGGAAAATGTGATAGAATTTTTGAATATACAATGATATAGTAAAGATTTTAAGACCTTAAATTATGACTTAGACGAGTTATAGTGCAAATTTGGATGTTAAGCAGACTTGTGCTAAAGTAAGC
>NW_018174652.1:0-231 GCF_001263595.1 Phalaenopsis equestris
TGAGTCTCTGTTTGCTTTAGTGGATGGCCATATAAGTAAATAAAGCGGATGAGCTGTTTTTCACTTGTACCCATTTCCAATTCTCATCACCACGACATAGTAATAATAAATCATAGGGGAATTTCGTATTCAGTTATCAATGAAAGTGTTTTTCTCACCTAACATGTTCCAAATCATTTCCCACGATTTAATATAATTATAATTTTCTTAAATTATATCCATGTATATATA
>NW_018174653.1:0-231 GCF_001263595.1 Phalaenopsis equestris
CCCTTGTTTGATTCCCCTAGTAGCTTGGAACTGCCGTTGGGAATTTCCATTAAGAAGAATGGTATAAGAATTATTATGAAGCCATCTATGAATGATTTGGCAGAAGGAATTTTAAAACCCCTTTGCTTTAAGGACCTCCAAAATAAAAATCCAATTGATAGTATCATAAGCTTTAGAAATATCCAGCTTATATATAAGGTTACCCCCCTGCAAGGCTTGTCAATATCAAGA
>NW_018174654.1:0-231 GCF_001263595.1 Phalaenopsis equestris
ATTATTATTATTATTATTATTTAATTTCCTGTTATATATACTCTTCTATCATGGCAATAACCATACTTTACATGACAGGAAGGAGTAGCAGTTGGTAGGAGCTTGGCTTTGCTGACAAATGATCAGATAGATGGGAACAAGGAGATGATTGCCTTTGGATTGATGAACATAGCTGGTTCTTTCACCTCATGCTATTTAACCACCGGTAATAAATAACTTTCGTCACTTGGT
>NW_018174655.1:0-231 GCF_001263595.1 Phalaenopsis equestris
CATTTATTTTTTAGCAGAGTTTTGACATATAATCTACTAGTTCTTTCTTGAAAATTTTTTTATGTTTCACCCACCCTCTTTATTGAAGTACATGGTCGGTCTTTTGCCAATTTCTATCTCTCTCAAGCATAAACCACATAATTTGTTCTTAGTCTCTCTATCCCAAATGACAACATTTTTTTTGCTTACACATCTGATGTATCATTCAAATAAAAAAATATGGACAAAAAA
>NW_018174656.1:0-231 GCF_001263595.1 Phalaenopsis equestris
TATATATATGTATATATATATATATATATATATCGATATCTCTCTGTATGTATATATAGATACATACATCTCTGTATGTATATATATATACATACATCTCTGTATGTATGTATATATACATACATCGATATATGTATGTATATATACATACATACATACATCTATGTACATATACATACATACATATACATCTATGTACATATACATACATGCATATACATATATACATAT
>NW_018174657.1:0-231 GCF_001263595.1 Phalaenopsis equestris
ATATTTTGAAGAATAATTGAACTTATTATGTTTTGTTTAAAAAAATTATCCTTAAAACCTCTAGGGACCCACCAAGTTATGATCTGTGGTATTTATTAAATTTAAATAGTTAAGGCTTCATTGAAACTTAGTAGTTGTTCTTACTTTACAATTTGAAATATATGCATGAATTTGAATGTTAAAATTTCAGCGGACGCAACGAGAAGATGATAGGTACGCATTTACAGTTTA
>NW_018174658.1:0-231 GCF_001263595.1 Phalaenopsis equestris
ACTAAGTACTTTTTTTATTGGTGCCCTACTGGGTACGCCAATGAAGCTAGAACTATCCACTTTTAATCTATTTAAGCCATCAGTTGCTTGAATCCTTGTGGAAAGGGATATCTCTCTCTCATCTATTGATGAGGTCTAGTTGGGCATGACCCATAATGGTTATTGATAATCTATTTTCAAGGAGTAGAACCCATACTACTGTACACATTGTAAGATGTTTGGCCATACAAA
>NW_018174659.1:0-231 GCF_001263595.1 Phalaenopsis equestris
GTGAGTCTTGTTTACAGGAACTGCATTGGGAACATCCAAAAGTTTTTCATTGGGATCCATCGGGACAGCAATTGGTTTGCATAGAAGAAGATTATTTTCTGTCAAAAGTTCAATCATATATTTTCGTTGAGGCAGGCATATAGTCTGAGATGACCAAACAATTTACATGCCTAAGAAGTACCGGAGATATCCCAAATCCTTCATTTCAAAGGAAGCAACAAGAATGTCTTT
>NW_018174660.1:0-231 GCF_001263595.1 Phalaenopsis equestris
CTTGTTGTAAACATATATTTAGTGGATTCATTTGTCTTAAAATGATGTCTTCTATGGTGTTCTTCAGGATTTGTGAGTAGATTTCCTTTACCCCTCTTTTATGCTGAATAAGTAAGATTTGTAAGATGTGTAGGATGCTTTTAGAATTTATTTTTAAGCTTTAATTTGATGGTTTTCTTTTTGTGCTTCATTTACATTTGTATTGGCCATATGAACTGTTAAAATTATATG
>NW_018174661.1:0-231 GCF_001263595.1 Phalaenopsis equestris
GTGCCATCCTCCTCCACCGTTGTCGAGTCTCTTAGTCCAACCATTTCCATTATCCTTAGGATCTAACTAAGGGCCATCCTCTTCTTTGTGATCAATTGTAGCCACCAACATTGAACATCAAATTTTCTTCTTTATTAATAGAGAATAATTTTAGCAAGTTTTTCTTCTCTGTTGATTGAGAGGTGCCTTCATCTCCTTCCCCTTTTTCTTTTTTTCATGCTCAATATTGTA
>NW_018174662.1:0-231 GCF_001263595.1 Phalaenopsis equestris
ATATTTACATACGGAGAACGCATGCAGCTCTCCGTACGTAATCCCCTCTCAGTACCCTCTCAATAACCTCTTAGAAGGTTATTGGAGGGTTGTTGTGGAGTTATTTCAGCGTTATTTAGAGTCAATACCCTAGTACGAGAGAAAGTGTGAAAGTATAACCGCGGAATTTAAAAGTGTAACCGCGGAGGGTATTGATTCCAAATAACGTCGAAATAACTCCGCAATAACCCC
>NW_018174663.1:0-231 GCF_001263595.1 Phalaenopsis equestris
TTTTTTTATGTTTATGTTTTACATTTGAACATATATTTTTGCTATGAATAGTGATGTATATATTTTAGATTTAATGCACTTTATTTATTTCATTTTTTGATTTGATAATTTACTATTTAACTACTATTCTAGTTCATTAAATATTTGAAATGATATATTAAATGTTGTGATAACATGTGTCGTAATGTAAAGATTAAAAAGAGTGTCGGCACTATTTTTGGTGTGGGGTTT
>NW_018174664.1:0-231 GCF_001263595.1 Phalaenopsis equestris
AATCCTACTGAAAATTCCAAAGAAAAATGCAAAATAAGATGGAAGGAATAGCGGCATAAAAATGCAAAGCAACCTAAAATGCAGAGCAAAATCATAGAGAAGTTAGAGCAGAGCAAAATCAGAGAGTAGCCTAAAATGCAGAACGTTGGCAGGGAATAGCGGCTTAAAAATGAGGTTAGTATAAATATTCCATAATAATGACGTAGAGATTAACCAGATCCGAAGAGAAAA
>NW_018174665.1:0-231 GCF_001263595.1 Phalaenopsis equestris
GTTTGAAGGCTCAAGATAGGTACAGTGATGCTCTGAAATCACGAAAACTTATCCAGGAATGATATTTCAAAAGTCTAGGTGGATCCGTAAAAGATCTGATCGTTCGCCGACAATGGAAACGATTCTGCTATTTTTCTGCTGTGGTAGCATTTCTGTAGTTCGAGAGTTTTATGCAAACCTCCCTGAGGCTGAAGACGATCAAGTCATGGTTAGAGGAAAATTGGTACCTTT
>NW_018174666.1:0-231 GCF_001263595.1 Phalaenopsis equestris
CGGGTCGCTAAGCAAACGAGCCGAACATGGGCTAGCCTGTTCGGCTCTTAATTCTACGTAAATGTCCACATTTATATTAATTTCACTTTTTAGGGAAATGTAATAATGAATTTTAATATCTTGGTAGTTTATACAAATTACCAGGCAATTTTGATTATTAAGATAAAAAATGCAAAAAGAAAAGAAAAAGTTGAAAAGAAAAATCTATGTAGATTATGCTCTTATGTAAGT
>NW_018174667.1:0-231 GCF_001263595.1 Phalaenopsis equestris
CCAATTGCAAGCCCAATTCCAACCCAAATAAAAAAGCCCAATTTTAATAATGTGACCAAATCTCCCCAAATTGAACTCCATGCCCTATCCAATTGCCCTAATTTTGAGCTCAAAACTCTTTATAAACATTCCACATATCAAATTATACCCTCAATTGGCCTTGTTCAAGCCTTAATCTCACTCAATTACAACTTGAACCAAAATCCCCAAGTTTGCCCCAATTTAGCCATA
>NW_018174668.1:0-231 GCF_001263595.1 Phalaenopsis equestris
TGTAACCATAGCAATATGGGTGTCCCTTCTAGCTAAAGTCGACGTTCCAAACGTGTCAGCATTATCCGTTTCTTCATCCGAACAAGTTTGCCGACAATTTGGTCAATTCAAGTCAATATCGTGTGAGGTGCAGTGAGTGCGTAAATTGCGGTGTTCGCGAGTATTTGAGCCATGGAGGGTTCACCTATGGTCGTCTCATGCAGTAGAAACTCATTTTCGGGTCATCTACAT
>NW_018174669.1:0-231 GCF_001263595.1 Phalaenopsis equestris
GATTTTTTTTCGATAAAAAATTTACGTCTGTTGTTGACTACTTAACACAAACCGTCACTTTTTGCATTCGAGGCTTCGATCTGACAATGTGCTAAGTTGCATAACTTTGTTAGCCGGATTAAATTTATTCATTAAAAAACAATTTTTTATATATTTTAAACATTTTATCTCTTACACGTACAATATTTAGCGTTGGCACACCGGATTACTTCAAAATTATAATTTTTTTTT
>NW_018174670.1:0-231 GCF_001263595.1 Phalaenopsis equestris
GCTTCTCCTCAAGCTTCTCCCTTAATTTTCATTTTCTCTTCTCTTCTTTTAGTTTTTATTTTTTATTTTTCTTTCATATTGTTAGGATTTGTTTCAATCCTTAACACATCTATAAGAGGATTACTATATTTGGATATACGTTAATAATTTTGAATTTCACTGTCATCTCTTTAGGTAAAATCTATTACTCTATTTCACTTTTAACAATTGATCCAAATTTTGAAAGTCTTA
>NW_018174671.1:0-231 GCF_001263595.1 Phalaenopsis equestris
CATTTGAATTAATCAAGTCAAACTCTAGTGAGATAATCATGTGAGATGGAAATTTGCAATTTGAGAAGGAATATTTAGTATGAATTGAAAACTTTTTTAATGTATATAAATATCCAAATGTATCTAATCACATTTGATCCAAGAGAATAAAATATAATTGCTGTAAACTAAAACTATAATTACCCACATAATTGACAAATTTGCTTATTTATTTTCTTCAAAAATTACTTT
>NW_018174672.1:0-231 GCF_001263595.1 Phalaenopsis equestris
AGCACCATTTATGTAATTTCAATTTTAAATTTTGATTAAGTAGACTAGTTTGATCTCAACCATTTCACATATGATTCAAAAGGTGCAATATTTTACAGTAAGGATTTAAATAACTGAAACAAATTTATAATTTAGTTCATCAAATAGAAGACAGAAAAACATAAGCAACTGAAAATAAACTCTACTTTTCACATTTATACCACCGTAATCTAGCACGTCATATTAAAAAAA
>NW_018174673.1:0-231 GCF_001263595.1 Phalaenopsis equestris
AGAGAGCAAGAGAATAAGAAATAGAGAGTGATAAAAGGGGCTGAGAAAGATTAGAGAGAGAGGGAGCAACAACAAGAGAGTGAATGAGAGAAATACAGAGACGTAGTTAAAGAGAGAGCAGGAGAGGTTGAGAGAGGGGGCCATAAAGATAGAGAGGGAGCGAGAGAAAGAGTGATAGAGGAGGGAGTAGCACGATGTAGCAAGAGAGAGATAACAAAGAGAGAGAGAGAG
>NW_018174674.1:0-231 GCF_001263595.1 Phalaenopsis equestris
CATTATCACTTTCTTCCCCTTCAGTGAGGGATCCACCTTGTTGTTGATTTTTAACAGTGATGGTAGCCCTTCTCTTTCTCGATGGCTGATCATGTTCATTAGGGGATCCTCATAATCTACATTGAATTGACCAAAGTCCATGTTGAAGTCAAAGATGCCACCCTGTGGTGCCCTTTCCTCGTTAAGTGCAAGATTACAGCCATCCTTGAAAGCAAAAATTAGCTTCTATCC
>NW_018174675.1:0-231 GCF_001263595.1 Phalaenopsis equestris
TGCATAGGATATCCAGCATCAATCAAATAGTATTTCTCTGGTATGGAATACATTGTTAATGACAAATAAAACATATAATTAGTACGTTTACAAATCAAATCACACCTGAAGGTGGGTGAGGAAAGCACTGTGATCTATTTCTAATTGCATAAGAGAAAATTTGACTGTCATGAGCACTCCCTTCTGATTCGTAAGATATGCTTTCCCCTGCGATCCTTGGAAAATTCCTCT
>NW_018174676.1:0-231 GCF_001263595.1 Phalaenopsis equestris
GTCGTGTAGACTGAGTCACTCATTTTGATGAAAACCTTCGAATAAAATGATTTTATAATATATTTAAATAACAGGTTATCTGGCAAGTCAAGTAATTTGAAATAACATTAAGCCAAATATCATAAAAGGCAAACTAATCAAATAAAAATTGTCTCGAGGCTGACTGAATGTATCAATTTGTAGGATACATTATCAAGTATTCTTGAGAACATCATATATAGACTGAAAGGT
>NW_018174677.1:0-231 GCF_001263595.1 Phalaenopsis equestris
ATCTTGATCCAAGCCAAAATTTGAATCAATTTTTTAGCAATTAACGATCTTCAAACTAAATTCACTAAATTCACAGTCATATGTTGTTAACAATCCAATTTTGAGCCGAGTTGGGGTCTGCTCAAAATCGGTTTAAAATAAATTTAATCCAAAATTTTGGCTCGCAACTCCACTCATTTATTTTGATACAATTTCAATCCGAGCCAAAATTCAAATCAATCTTCAAGTGAT
>NW_018174678.1:0-231 GCF_001263595.1 Phalaenopsis equestris
AGCCCAGCTGGAGAGCATCTCTACCAGTCAGTCTCGGTAGAATTTGACTTCATAAGCTATCAGGCAGAATACAAAGCGTTGATTGCTGGGCTCCGCCTGACCTGTGAAATAGACTCCCATGACCTTCTGGTGAGGTCTGACTTCGTAATGATTGTAAGTTAACAAAGAATTCAAAGCTAGGGACAAGACGATTACCGGATACCTTGCTAAGACAAAGAAAGAAATCGGAAG
>NW_018174679.1:0-231 GCF_001263595.1 Phalaenopsis equestris
GTGTCTAAAAACACTATATATTTTAGGTGTTTCAGTCCATTCCTTAATGAGACGCCCATTTTTTTGGCTTCTTGTGTTTGGCTTCGGGTTAGTATGACTGATTTGGTTGTTAAGGCTTAGTCGGTGTTATTAATTGGTTGAACATTATTGGCTTCAAATTGGCAGGACCGGTTTGGTCGGCTGAGTTAGTTTGGCTATTCATTCTTGATAATAGTTGTGAGAGCATCTGGA
>NW_018174680.1:0-231 GCF_001263595.1 Phalaenopsis equestris
AATTTGATATTTATATTTATAACACTTTGATATTATAAACTAATACATAAAAAAGATGTATTTTACTTTGAATATGAAGATTTGAGTGTTATGTGTATAAATATAAAGTTTAGGTGTTTGATATGTAAATACATAAAAGGTGTGTGGTATGAATGCAAATGATATTATGCTGTATCCTGAAACCCTAGAATAAACATGGTATTCGAAGTGAAGCTTGAACAAATGCATCTT
>NW_018174681.1:0-231 GCF_001263595.1 Phalaenopsis equestris
ACAAGTGATGATTACACCATGGGGCAGAGATTCAAGCAAAGGTGGGCATATCGTAGTGACAGTGGCCCTAAGAAGATGGGCATGCCGTGGTGACAGCGACCCTAAGAGGTATGCTGATAAGACAGTGACCTGTAAAGAGTAGGCATGCCATGATGGTAGGGGCCCTAGAAAGATGGGGATGCAGTGGTGGCAACGACTCCAAGAGGTATGTCGATAAGGCAGTAACCTGTA
>NW_018174682.1:0-231 GCF_001263595.1 Phalaenopsis equestris
CTTTAATGAAAGGTATTTTGCATGTTTTTGGTTTCGAATGCAAGAAATGAAGTTTATAGAAAAAGAAGTGAAAATGGATGCAAAATGGATTTATGAAGAAGTGGCGCCTAAGCCCCACTTTTGGCACCTAACAGACAGAGTTCAAATGTGACTAGAGCCTAAGGGCCACAGTTGGGTGCCTAGGAGCTAAAAATGATTACCCCATTTATTCAATGAGTTTGAACAAGTTTT
>NW_018174683.1:0-231 GCF_001263595.1 Phalaenopsis equestris
TTGAACTATTGGATGCAATAGTTCAAAGTTGCTCGGTCACGAGTCACTTCACTAAGATGATTCGTAGGCAACAAATAAACAGAAATAACATAGTGCCATGCATTTTTAGTGGCATCTAACTTCGAAGCATAAAAATTAACTCTCCTTTCATTAGTAATCTTTCAAAGCCCTCTTCCAACAGTCAAAATTGAAATGATCTCTTCTAGCTCCTCCTCAGTAGGACTATAATTC
>NW_018174684.1:0-231 GCF_001263595.1 Phalaenopsis equestris
CGCCGGAGTTGGCTGCTGGCACAACAGGGTGGTGCCTTACCGCACCGCAGGCGCACGCGCGGTAGCGTTCGTGGTTGTGCTTCAGGATTCCAATGTACTGCGTCCAAGATCAGAACGAGCTTGCCGGCGGACCACTGCCGTCCCATTCTTGAGTGAGCTGGAGTGCAGCCATCTTATCCATTGAAAACACATCAAGCTGGGTCGAAGCACTAAAAGAAAAGGACGGGAAAC
>NW_018174685.1:0-231 GCF_001263595.1 Phalaenopsis equestris
AAACCATTTTAAAGCTTTCGACTTAACCTTTTTTTCTTTGTACACGACAAAAAAAGACAACTCATTGAAATAATGGCATAATACTTGTTTTCTGAAGGCGAATATGATGACACATTTCAATGAGTTAGATCTCATCTTAAACAAATATCTAAAGTGGAACAAGTCACATGTAAAATGTTTTACACTGATTATGCTGGCATTAATTGTAAAACAGACATGTAATCTTTCTTC
>NW_018174686.1:0-231 GCF_001263595.1 Phalaenopsis equestris
TGTGAAAAAATTAGCTTTGTTTGTATCAAAAAGATGGCCTCTGTTGATTCATAATGACATTTTTTTCAACTAAATAAAAAAAATTTCAGAGGTAAATTTGATCAAGATAAGAGAATCTGAAACATGGAGTGTGGAATTTAGTAGCACGAAGCAAAGAAGTACCATTTTTGTAATTCATTGCATTTTTAACAACGATCCATAAGTGGTTGTATGAAATCACTTCTAGGAATT
>NW_018174687.1:0-231 GCF_001263595.1 Phalaenopsis equestris
AAAAATGGCAAAAGGAACAAAATTTGGAGCAAAAATGGCCAATTTTTGGGTTTGGCGCTTGATGTGCCAAAATCTATAGCACTGGTGGATGATGTGTCAGATCGGCGCATGAAGCTCCAGATGTGACCTTTTCAAATTAAAGTGGTTTGAGACAAATTTGCGCAAATTTTTAAAATGACACTTGTTCAAAACACCGCATGGAGTGATTCAATGCATCTAGACACTTTAGAA
>NW_018174688.1:0-231 GCF_001263595.1 Phalaenopsis equestris
TGTATTTACATATCTAACACTTAAAGTTCAATTTTGATAAATATGCCACCTTATTTTTGTATGAAGAGGTGTATTTTATTTTTTTGTAAGTTAAAAATAGTGATATTTTTAATGAAATATGAAACTTTTTGGTGATGAAAAGTTAAAATAAATTAATTTTGAACAGATTATTGAGTCAAATATGATCTAATTCAGAAGTACCAGACTCAGAATTGAGATGATTTATTGTGT
>NW_018174689.1:0-231 GCF_001263595.1 Phalaenopsis equestris
TCCATGATGCACAACATGGTCCAAGAAAGAAGGGTTACTCCTATTTAATTTAAGCCTAAAAATCTTAATCAATTGAGTAAAAAGAGACCAAATTTATACATTCTTTAAATTTTTAATATGATTTTTTTAATATTTTATTTCTGTAATTCAATATTAATTGAAGCCTAACTCTAAGAGAGTGGGTCGTGGTTGAAATTTTTCATTTGATAAAAGTATCCCATCCTGAGTTTT
>NW_018174690.1:0-231 GCF_001263595.1 Phalaenopsis equestris
GACATTTATTTAATGGAAAATAATTTAAATTTCTATATACATTTATTTTAACTTTTCTTTCCAAAGTTGTTTTAGGAGTATCGTCGAAACATAACCTAACAAATCCCTAGTTAATGTTATTTTGTCGGCACAGTAGTTCATGATCTACTTTACATGATTATTTGAGGAGGAAAGATGTCTAATTTCCCCGGTCGATGTTTTCTCGTCGATACGACAATTAGCATTCTAAAT
>NW_018174691.1:0-231 GCF_001263595.1 Phalaenopsis equestris
AAGTTTGGAGCAAGGTATGGTCAAATTTGAGAAGTTTGGAGGGTGACACCATTATTCACAACTGGTCCTAAATGATTCCTTAGATAGATATTTATGTTAGTAACCAATTGTTTTGTGAAGTGTGTCGATGTTGTCATTATTAAGGCTTTAGCACTTCTTGTTATGGTGTATTTGTTGTATAGATATATAACTATGACTTTGTTGTGTCGTTTGTATTAAATAAATTATTAA
>NW_018174692.1:0-231 GCF_001263595.1 Phalaenopsis equestris
TAAGTGTATATAATATTTTATATATATTAAGTATTAAAATATTAAGTTCTTTTTTTTCACATAGTCAGCCAGCTTTCTCGCAACAACTTTCCCAAACAAACAGTCAGCTTCCCCGGAGCCGCTTCCCCACAGCAGCATCCGGACAGCACAACAGCAGCTGAGAAGTTGAAAAGCTGTAGCTGCGCCAAACAGAGCGTAAATTTTAATTCATTAATTTATATTTTTTTTTTG
>NW_018174693.1:0-231 GCF_001263595.1 Phalaenopsis equestris
AGTACCCACTGCCTCGTATAGATGATTTGTTCGATGAACTATAAGGATCTTCGATATTTTTCAAGATTGACCTCCGATCAGACTACCATCAGTTGAAGGGCAATGATGAAGATGTTTCAAAGACTGCTTTTCGATTTCAATATGGACACTATGAATTATTAGTGATATTATTTGGTTTAACTAATGTCCCCGTTGCCTTTATGGATTTGATGAACAGAGTTTTTATGCCTT
>NW_018174694.1:0-231 GCF_001263595.1 Phalaenopsis equestris
GAACGAGCCGAAGATGAGCCTAGCTTGAGCTCGCTTAAGCTCGGCTCAAGCTATGCGCGGTTACAATCCTCCTTAACTCAAGCTCGGCTCGGTTACAACCCTCCTTAAAAGCATATGGTTGTCAGGTTGTGATATAATAAGCTCATAGGGTTTTAAGAATTCACTTTTTATAAAAGAGGTGAATTTTAAGCTTAAGGGAAGTGTTGACCTCATTTTTAGTGAGGTCTAGTC
>NW_018174695.1:0-231 GCF_001263595.1 Phalaenopsis equestris
CAATGTTTAGGGTGATCTATACGTAATTTGTCCCAATCAAACCAAATAAGAGGCAAACCAGACTAGAACACCATAATAAAAAAGTAACAACCCATTCTTGACCATCATCAATAGTATGTTCGTAATTACAGAAATATCATATAAAATAAACGAAGCAATATGTTTCTGTATAGTATTAACGTGAATAATGTAAATATAGAAGTAATTTATCTCATTGGAAGCTTTTGAGTT
>NW_018174696.1:0-231 GCF_001263595.1 Phalaenopsis equestris
CTCTAACAAAGGGCATATCTTAGCAGACTTTCTCACAGCACACCCGCTACCAACTTGTCCCCTCTCAATGAAAACCTGCCCAATGAACAAGTATTGAATGTGGAACATCCTAACGCTCAATATTGAAAAATGTACTTTGACGGAGCCTCTTCAAAAATGAAATACAAAGAATTGCAAATAGTAATACCCAACAAGGCAGGAGTTGGGTTGATTTTCATTACACCGGATCAA
>NW_018174697.1:0-232 GCF_001263595.1 Phalaenopsis equestris
CTCAGCATGTGTGAGCGTTGCATTATGGGAAAACAAAGAAATGTCAGTTTCTTGAAAAGTGACGGGACGTCAAAGGCAGAAAAACTAGATCTTGTACACACAGATGTGAAGCTCTCTCGCTATGCATCACGCTCCGCAAATTTCGTATGTCAATCTCCGTCCTGCTGCAACCATTCTGTGATAATAAGACCTTAATCAACATTGCTCATAACCTAGTCCTGCATGAACATAC
>NW_018174698.1:0-232 GCF_001263595.1 Phalaenopsis equestris
TTGATCTCCACCAAGGAGCTTAAGTTGATAGGGTGGGGCAATGTCATCGGACACAGGGGGGGAAATCACAGAATCTGATGGGCAGCCTTCCCTTGGACGAGAGAATCCTAGTGGGATTGCTGAAACTGTTGTATTCTCTTTAATGATATTTGAGAAGACGACTGAATGATTCTTGTATGACAGAGTCATGGGGAAGACGTGATGGTAAATTTGGCATACTCTTCGCTTGTCG
>NW_018174699.1:0-232 GCF_001263595.1 Phalaenopsis equestris
ATTTTGAAAAAGATACTAACCAACAGTACGAGCCATGGTTGAAAAGTTAATAGAAGCCTTCTAGACCTTCCATTATACATAGTGCACACTCACACTGTCAACACCGTTTGTTCTAGTTTATGGGTCTGAGGTGGTGCTTCCACTTGAAGTACAACTTCCTTCCCTCAGAGTTGTGTTAGTAAAAAAAATAAGAAAATAAGAAAATGCAAAGTTACATCTCAAAGAACTTGAA
>NW_018174700.1:0-232 GCF_001263595.1 Phalaenopsis equestris
ATATATAAATACATAATATTTATGTGCTACATATGTAAATTTCCTTATGCATATTCCTCGGAGTGTAGTTGAATCCTTCAGTCTTCAAGCTCGATAAAACATCAACTTACACGTGTTTCAACGTAAAAGCTCATATAAATCCAAATGAATCTATTAAAAATCAATTAGGAAGTTTTGCATCACTTAGGATTTGTTTGGGGTAGCTGTAGATTATTTATAACCTGCTGATAAG
>NW_018174701.1:0-232 GCF_001263595.1 Phalaenopsis equestris
ATCTCACGAAGAAAATATGTAATGTATTTCCTAAACGATGAGTTAACTTCAGCAATATGTCGTTGCAATCGATTCTTAAAGATAAGATGAGTTAATTTTCATTGTAAATATATTTAATGTTCCAACAATTAATTCAAGTAGATATGATTTTTTCCCAAAGAAAAAATAAGTTTGTTCTCAACTATTTCATGTTCTATAGCTTGCTTTTCTAAACTTTGGAGAAAATCCAGTC
>NW_018174702.1:0-232 GCF_001263595.1 Phalaenopsis equestris
ACCCACCCTCAAAGCATCAAAATGAACCAAAAAAAGGCAAAGTAATACTGGAAATGTCATTAAAAAAAATGCTAAGGAATTGCAATTTCTAACTGGCCAAACTGCTAGCCTAAGTTGCTTCATCTCAAAATCAGGAAATAACTATTCAACATTTTTCAAGGTCTTAAGAAGTGCAAATCATTTTGACTGGTTTAATGAATGCAAACATGTTTTCCCTCAACTTAAGAACTTA
>NW_018174703.1:0-232 GCF_001263595.1 Phalaenopsis equestris
ATGGAATTAACCAGGGAGTCATCTATGTTAGAGGTAGGTGGGTATTGTTTACTCCTTCAAGAGTAAATAACTTGTTTATGATTGAAAGCATCCAGGTTTATCATTATGCCAGTTTTGTCCCTACGAGAGATAACATGGATGAAGTCTATCGATTCCTTTCTAATGAAGATGCAAATTATGAGATAAGAGATAGTGGGCATGTAAGTTTTTCTTCATTATTATTGAATCCTAC
>NW_018174704.1:0-232 GCF_001263595.1 Phalaenopsis equestris
CTTGAGACCACTTTTCGTGCATAGAAACCCTAAGGTCACAATTTTACACAAAATGAGCTCTAATGACCACTAAATAAGCTTGCTTGCTTCTCATATATGATTATGAAGATCATGTTATTTACATCATGTAATTTTGATCAATAAATTGATATGTGGAAGAAAATAATAATTTTAGGGTTTGTGACAATGATCTTCAAGCATGAAAATTTAAACTAAAGAATTTTATGAAAAA
>NW_018174705.1:0-232 GCF_001263595.1 Phalaenopsis equestris
GAGAAATTTATCTTCTAAGTTGAAGAGGAATGATTGAAGTAAGCCAATTTGACAAATAGATATTTACTTTTTGATTGGATGAATTTGCCAATACGCAAAGTTTGTTGGATTGGGTAGTCAAGTCATCATGTGAGTTTAGTGAACAATGCTAACTTGAATTTGGTCTTCCGGATATTCGGCTACACAGGAGCAATTCTTGAAAGATTTTCTTCTTATATTTAATGGAGCAATT
>NW_018174706.1:0-232 GCF_001263595.1 Phalaenopsis equestris
ACACAAGAGAGTAGTAATCATGAAGTACAGATATCCTGAAAACAAGAACTACAACCAAATCAACAAAACACATCTAAGGATTAGAAATCCAAATGGTGATTACTAAAACCTTGAGTAAAATCAAAGCAGAGCAATACTGCTCCCCCCACCTGGAGGCTTCCTCACCCCTCCGAAGTAGTCACGAGGGGCAGTCTTCACATCAGCAAATATATCGCTGCCGCTCATCTCCTTC
>NW_018174707.1:0-232 GCF_001263595.1 Phalaenopsis equestris
TAGAGACAAAATGCAAAATGAATATATCTTTGAAATGGTTGGTGTGGCTCAATTGAGAGACAATATTTGAGAGAATCGTCATAGATGATTTAGTCACATAAGCGTCAACCATGTAAGGGTCGTGTTAGGAAAGTAGATATATTAGAATTGACTTATGTTAAGAATGAACAAAGTAGATATAAAAAAGGCTTGGGCAGTTTGTATTAAAAATGATGTTAATTGATTATATTTA
>NW_018174708.1:0-232 GCF_001263595.1 Phalaenopsis equestris
TTAATCATAGATTATATGTTTAAAAATGAACAATGCAAAGGTCACCAAAGCGGATCCAAACCTCACATTAAATGCACTATATTTGAAGAACTTGCCTCTATCTAGCACAGAAATTTTAGAGGTGTTTGAAATTTTTATCTAGTCTTTATTTCCCATGCCTAAAAAGCTCCATTTTATGATTCAAATTAGATTAGTTTTTCATAATCCCAAAATCAAAATTAAAAAAAAAAAA
>NW_018174709.1:0-232 GCF_001263595.1 Phalaenopsis equestris
CTTTACTAATCACTCCAAAACTGTAAGAATATTTCAAAAATCTTCTACGACTTCACCGACATATCCATTTAAATCTCTCTCAATAAAATTTGTTTCTTTAAGAGATCATTTGTATTAAGTTTTCTAGATTATTCCAGAATTTTTCTTTGAAAATTTATATCAAAACCTACTTGAGGAGCATAAATTTTTTATAATATTAAAAATCTAGTATCAACAACAATCTTAAAGGCTA
>NW_018174710.1:0-232 GCF_001263595.1 Phalaenopsis equestris
TTTTTTGGACTTTATTTTTTTAGTCCTAGTTGTAGACTTCATTACTTAATCTTGATATTGGTGGTTGGGGAAAAGTGCAATCATTGAGGAGGGGAAGTTTCTTCGTCTTTTAAAAAATTACACAAAAAAAAGAATTGAGAAAAGGGGGTTTGAAAAATCTATTGCACGACACGGCAACATATTTTTGAGTTGAGACAAAAAATCATTATGATTTACTTGTTCCTAAAAATAT
>NW_018174711.1:0-232 GCF_001263595.1 Phalaenopsis equestris
AAAAATCAAAGTTTAGGTGTTATATAGTTGAATACATAGGAAGTATGTGGTATTTATGTAAATCTTCCAATTGTTTAATGAGAGCTAGTGTGGAGTTGACAAATAACTCTCTTGCCAAAATAATCATTTTATGAAAACCAAAAGGGATTACACATCACCAAATGAAATAAGCATGTCATAACATAAACTAAATCGTACATAATTGTAAATCATGTTGCTTCCGACCGCTCTG
>NW_018174712.1:0-232 GCF_001263595.1 Phalaenopsis equestris
ATCTCTTTCAATCAAAATCCTTGCAACAGATGGCCTTGAGAAACAAACTGTAGATGTGTCTACCTGCAAAGGTTTTCTAAGGATAGACCCAATTGCATATAAAATTGGATGGTCAAAGAATTGAAGCTTGAGTTCAGGTAATAAGAATCAGATAGGCGCAATTGGGAGTTCTTGATTGGGATCAAAATCAAGGGTCCATTTGAGCAATTTCTTATGATTGCCCTCGATTGTG
>NW_018174713.1:0-232 GCF_001263595.1 Phalaenopsis equestris
TGGCAAACTTTGGCGGGATTTTGCTCCATAATAACTGTCGGGAGATGTTTTTAAAGTCCTGAAAACTGCCTTAAACGACCAGAAACTTCTTAATTTCTAATTCCATGGCCTCCAATTCCAGAAATACTTATAGGCATGGAGTTTTCATTAGAAGAAAGTTTATCAGTTTTAATGCGTAGAGATTATATGACAAAATCATTATGAAGAAGAGATTGATCAATGAGAGAGGCTT
>NW_018174714.1:0-232 GCF_001263595.1 Phalaenopsis equestris
TGAGTTGAAGCTTACCTTGATTAAGTTATAGTTCGAACTTCTAAGCCACACACGTCTTCTCTTCTTCTTCCCACTAAACGAAGTCCCAATCAAGTTGTATGACAGGGCTGTTCTTGTACACAATCTCAAATGGGGCGCGTTCCGTAACACACAAATTTGTTCCAAATAAATTAAGCTTGGGTTAGAACCAAATCCCACTTAATATTTTTTTCTCACAAAGCATCTCAAAAGT
>NW_018174715.1:0-232 GCF_001263595.1 Phalaenopsis equestris
GAACTCTCTAGCATTGAGTGCTTGCTTCTTTTAGATGGCTTTGAGAGCCCAGAATTGTTCAATCTCCCCTCTACTTCAATAGTGCATGTGAGCTCTCATGTGATGAAGAAACTCTCTGGTGTTCAATCAATTGATTCTACTGAAGCAGTAGCCATAATGAAGATCCCTAGAAGCTTCTATGATATGCTTGGAGAATACAAGGAAGAAATATATCCAAATTGGTTCCCTTTGC
>NW_018174716.1:0-232 GCF_001263595.1 Phalaenopsis equestris
AGTTAGTGAACTACTTAAATGAGCGGGACATGCAGTGTCCCCTTGCATGAAGAAAGAAATCATAAAGGATGTCAAACTTGCTAAATAATCTCAAAAATCAACTAAAGCTCTGTCTGCTCACATTCCTTTCTAGTTCCATTTATAAAGTAGAGTTGATACTGCCACCATTACTACCGATTCTACCGTTACTAGGACCACAGGTTGTCGACCAGTTAAGTCACGTCTGGGTCCA
>NW_018174717.1:0-232 GCF_001263595.1 Phalaenopsis equestris
GCTAGGTCAGTTGTCTATTTTCTTAGTAGAATAGCGGTAAAAAGCAGGTGCGACTGTAAGTCGCAAGCAAGCAAAGAGTCACAGCAGCTTTTTCGACTTTCTTGTGAAAGGTAGAATTTCTTACTCTTTCAGAAAGAACAGAGAAAAGGAAGTATGGCAAGGGGAACAGCGGAATAGAGTACTCAAATCGAAATTGAATCCCCATCCCCTGCCTGAGCTCTGCTCAACTTCG
>NW_018174718.1:0-232 GCF_001263595.1 Phalaenopsis equestris
AGCACTTGAAGTAAAAAGGAAGCAAAATGGATGGAGTTTAAAGTCAAAATAGAGTTTTAGAAGAAACGTTCAGCACCGACGGTGCCAGACTGGGTGCCAAAGGTTCCATTTGATAGAAAGCATGAAATTAATTAAAGGGCCACTAACACTGATGACGCCAGAATGGGCACTGACGGCACCAATGTTGGTGCAAGGCGTGTTTCTAGAAGATTTGACAAATTTTGATGCTTTT
>NW_018174719.1:0-232 GCF_001263595.1 Phalaenopsis equestris
GAGTGTGAGAGAGCTGGAAAGGTAGAAAAAGAAATTTGATTGCAAGAGAGAGTGAGAGAGTTTGAACGAGAGACAACAATAAGAGACCCAAAAAAAAGAATCCTCTCATTCTTTCTCACTCTCTCTCTAGCACCCCTCATTTGTATCTCTCTTTCTCCCTCCCTCTCATTATCTTACTATCATTTTCTCTCATAATTCGTTCATGTATTTTGTTATTCTCTCTCCCATCTCT
>NW_018174720.1:0-232 GCF_001263595.1 Phalaenopsis equestris
ATTCCAAAAATATATAATAACAAACATCTTTTAAATTCACGATTTTTACATATTCATAATAAAGTAACACATAATAATATTTTATCTTAAAGAAATTTGATCTTGAAGAAATGGAGTTTCTCTTTCTAATCCATTGAAACTTTCTGTACATTCTGATGGAGGGAAATGTACGGGGCGTGTTAGGAAGAGAGATGACCCATTCTCTGAATTATGTTCTATTTAACCACCATCC
>NW_018174721.1:0-232 GCF_001263595.1 Phalaenopsis equestris
GTCAATCCAACTACTACAAGAAAACATATACAACTCTAACCATGATAAGAATTTAAATAATCAACTCCCTCACGACACACAAAAAGATCAAATGAATCCATAAACAATCCAAACATCCACCAACATCAATTAAACTAATTAATCCATAATGACACATAATAATCAAATCAATACACTCACAATCCAAACAACCACCAACATTAATCAAACTGATCAATCCACACTAAAACAA
>NW_018174722.1:0-232 GCF_001263595.1 Phalaenopsis equestris
ATAATGAGTCCAGAAGTTTCATAGAGCATTTAGGTTGTAAAACTATCTAAAGTTGGTTTATCTTATCAGAATTATTCCATGTTAAGAGAATGTCATCAACATATAATAGTAAATAGAGCTGGTGAGAGTTATGATGGTAGATGTAGAGAGACGGTTCTGCAATAATAGCCTTAAAGCCAAATTTGATGAGATGTGTGGTAATTATGTGATTCCATTGATGTGTGCTAAATGT
>NW_018174723.1:0-232 GCF_001263595.1 Phalaenopsis equestris
AGTCTGTATTGTAACAAATAAAGAATGATGCAAAACATATATAAGTGTTAAATAAAACAACTCACGAATTAATAATAATAAAATTTGAAATTTCAAGAAAATTTAAAATTAAAAGAAAATAAACCAAGTCTCTTCCTTTTCTAAAGGACCAGTATACGAAATTTGATTGCCTTCAGTTAAATTTATGAGGGTCGGTATAAGAAATTTGATTACCTTAAAATCAATCTTTCCC
>NW_018174724.1:0-232 GCF_001263595.1 Phalaenopsis equestris
GAGTTATTTCGGCGTTATTTGGAGTCAATACCTTCAGCGGTTACATGTTTACATTTCGCGGTTACACTTTCACATTTTCTCTGGTATTAGGATATTGAGTTCAAATAACTCCGCAATAACCCCTAATAACCTTCGTAGAGGTTATTGAGAAGTTATTGGGAGGGATTACGCACAGAGATTTGCGTGCGTTCTCCGTGGGTAAATATTTCTGGTGGGAAAGGGCTTGTCGCAG
>NW_018174725.1:0-232 GCF_001263595.1 Phalaenopsis equestris
AAAAATCACAAAAATTGGTCCACATTGGAGATAATGAGTATATTAAGCCCTTTCAAAAATTTAAGACCCATTTGAATTGTCTTTAATATCAAAGTATATTTTTCTAAGTGATATTTTTGCATTAAAACAATTATTATAAATGAAATATAATTAAAAAAATTATGAAAAGTGGTTGGAGTGATCCTTGTGACCAGGGGCACCTAAGAAAAATAAAATCATGTTTTGGATAAAA
>NW_018174726.1:0-232 GCF_001263595.1 Phalaenopsis equestris
ATGCACTTATAAAATTTAAAAATCTTAGTATTAACAACATCTTTTGGGCTATAATTTTGTCTCCAATTCTATTAATTTTTACAACATTATCATCTTTCAAACTCTTATCTATAATAGCACTTACGCCATTTCTAGTGTGACTCCTACCTGAATACGAAATTTTAAAATTTAAACTATTAATTTCATTAGCATTTTTGCCAACTCATTTAGTTTCTTAAATACATAAGATATT
>NW_018174727.1:0-232 GCF_001263595.1 Phalaenopsis equestris
CAAATTTCAAATTTCAAATTTGTTGGGACAACGCCAATTGCTTTCAGATTACATGTTAACAATAAACATGAAAAAAAAAGAGGTAAGTGTAAGAGATGAGAGCCGCCCAACAGTTTAAGAAGAATTTGAAGATGGGTATCCTTGTTAATTGTCATTACAAATAAAGACAACTTAGCCAGAAGTCTAGAACCAGTTCATAATATTCAATTATAAATGTGAAAAGTGACCAAAG
>NW_018174728.1:0-232 GCF_001263595.1 Phalaenopsis equestris
TTAGTAATTTGATCACCCATAGTTACAACTTTGTCGCTAAAACTACTATTACTTAAATTACATTCTATGTATTCAATTTTAATTCTACTCAAACGACAGCCTTAGACTCCAATGTAGACTTTCATAATTCAACTTTTTTTTCTGAGGTATCATGAACGAGTTTTCTTCAATATTTTCCCAAATCTTAGTTTGTCACTTACAGACATAAATTTCTTTGAAACAACTAAAATAA
>NW_018174729.1:0-232 GCF_001263595.1 Phalaenopsis equestris
GTAGCACTCAATTTTTATAGATTTACGAATCTCACGCCTAAACTTTCATATTTATATATAGCACTTTATCTATGGATGAAAAAATAAATTTGGCAATTAAATGGTGTGATTAGCTTTATATTAAATGGGATATGAAAGAATTGGGTGATATGCTCGTAAAAATAAAAGTTTTGGGGTGAGATACGTAAATTCATAAGAATTGGGTCCTATGTATGTAAATACCCCCTTATAT
>NW_018174730.1:0-232 GCF_001263595.1 Phalaenopsis equestris
TGATGAAGATATTCCTTAATACTTAGAAAAATCTATTTCTCTAACGAAGATCATTTAGAATAACCACCACCTCCATTTTCTCAAAGACTTCAACAACAAAATTTGGATAACAATTTTCAAACTTTATGGAAATATTTAAGAAATTAACTAATAATATACCATTTGCTGAAGCTCTCGAACAGATGTCGAGCTATATAAAGTTTTTGAAGTATGTTCTTAACAAGAAAAGAAA
>NW_018174731.1:0-232 GCF_001263595.1 Phalaenopsis equestris
TCCCTCGGGCTCCATTTGAGAGAGTGGTGCTCCTCTGTTATGTTCCAGAGAACATTGAGAGAACACATGCGGTTTATTTGACTGATCAATTTCTTCGAAATGCTTCTACGAGAATGATATGTATCTTTGTTTTGGAATCACTACATGAGAGCAATGTTCTGTAGTTTCAGAGTAGCGCTCTGCTATTTCGGAAAACCAAAATTTGAAAATACCCTTTAGCGTCCTTCAACCA
>NW_018174732.1:0-232 GCF_001263595.1 Phalaenopsis equestris
CGGTCATATGGAGCCTGGGGAGAAGCCAGCAAAATGGGACCAGACAAAGACATAAGATTAGGCTGCGGGCACTGCCCTTCATCGGTCAAGGTTGAAGGCATAATAACCATCCTCTAAGGCTCGGCCACAACATTAGGGGTTGACTTAGACGCATCTTTCGGCAGTCCTCTGTCCAAGCATTCTTCCGAACCAACAGACTCAGCTGCATCAAGATGACAAATAATATATATAT
>NW_018174733.1:0-232 GCF_001263595.1 Phalaenopsis equestris
GCCAAATAATATCAGCATATTCTTGGACATTAACTCTAGAGTTGGGATCGGTCAACTGAAGAGCTAGGAAAGGAAACCCTAACTTCGAGAACAATGCGCCGTGATAAGGCAGCTCTTGGGCGTCAACAAGTTTGTTCACAGTCGGCATGTTGAACATCTCTGGCACGACCAATCCGAGTAGCTTATTTCGTAGTTCCGAACTAACCTCACTGTAAATAACTTCAAAGCCGCC
>NW_018174734.1:0-232 GCF_001263595.1 Phalaenopsis equestris
GGTGGCTATTGAGTTCAGCTGTGCTCAACAGTAAGTCGTCATTGGAGAATGTGACCTTGTTTGGACCTTTCGACGAATAAGATTCGTTTGAGGGAGTACTAGAAAGGTGAGTCAAGAAAATTTTAGGATCAAATAGATCATTTACTAATGACTCTCTGATTTCCTTCGAAATGATTATGGCAACATAAATACCCAATTTCATTGGTAGTTTCTTCAAATGGTCTAGAAAATT
>NW_018174735.1:0-232 GCF_001263595.1 Phalaenopsis equestris
TTTCATTTAATTATAATAGATTAAGATCAATTTTTATAGAATATACCCAAATCTTTTTTAGTCTACCAGTGTCTTCCTTAACATAAATCAAAATTAAAATGTTTGCTATCCTAACTGGATTATTAGATGGTCTAAGTACAATCCCTCATAATCGGGTGTAGAGGCCCAATGAATGCAAGCCAGCTGAATCCAAGACCAATGTCTATCAAGTCGGGCAGAATATATATATATA
>NW_018174736.1:0-232 GCF_001263595.1 Phalaenopsis equestris
CCGACTGAGATTGCAGTGTATAATGACGAGACAACGAATCAGAATTAATAAAACCAGTATTTCTGCTGTCTACAGCAGTTGGCCGCTAGTTGGAGATCAAGGAGACCTTCGATTGTCTCGGGAAGATCATCACCTCGATACTTTTACGTTACAAACACATTGATTGAAAGAAATAGAAGAATACCTCATTCTAATAGAAAAATGCTGGAGAAAATATTCAAAGAACATAAAC
>NW_018174737.1:0-232 GCF_001263595.1 Phalaenopsis equestris
TATGTCAACAGATGTTGAATTGTGGTAAAATCATCAGTCTACCACCGGCCGACAGACAACACCAATAATGTTGGCTAAGCAATAGTCATGGTGGCAAAGAGCAAGATGAGGGAGAGGACTACAAAGGACACAACATTATTAGGTTAATTTTGTACCATGCAAAATTTTGTTGAGAACTTATCACTATTTTGATATAGGTGGGTTTTCCTTATTCTTATTAATGTAATCATTA
>NW_018174738.1:0-232 GCF_001263595.1 Phalaenopsis equestris
AATAAGCTCCAACCAAAAAAATAAAATATGTACATAAAAAAAACATCAACATTGATCTTAAAGAGATCAAACATAAGGGAAGAGTATGACGAAGGTGCAGGTGCATTGCCATCAATTTATTGCGGCAGCCTGATTGAAAAAACCAAGCCAATCAAACCAAAACTGATTGAGCCACGAGGCAAACAAGAAGTTGATTAAATGATCCAAGCACAAGCCATCCAACCAAAAATGA
>NW_018174739.1:0-232 GCF_001263595.1 Phalaenopsis equestris
GGTTCCAAACTCAATGGTGGCAACTAAACACGATGATCGCGCTCGTTGTAGTTTCATATTTTTAATTTTAGTAGTTTATATATTGCACTTAATAGTAGGATTGTATTTTTGTTTAAAGTTATGTGCAATAATTATTTTTTCTTTCTTTAGTGTCGATTTTGTTGCTCGGAGAGGATGTGTTTGGCTCACCACTCAGCGCTAGCAATTCTCTGAATTATCAAAGGAAGAGGGA
>NW_018174740.1:0-232 GCF_001263595.1 Phalaenopsis equestris
TACAATAGTGAAATAGCAGAATGTTTCCCAATTTTGGGCCACAATCAATCCCTCGATAGGACCATCGGGATTGTAAAATGCACGTTCCCGAATAAGCTTTATGATCATGAGTTTAGAATTATAATGATGTTGTGTCTTAATGTTAACAAATTTCCTCATGTCATAAGCTCCCTTTCCCTTCATCTTCCTCATTTTATGATCCATAGAGTTCTAAAAATTCAAAATAATTTCA
>NW_018174741.1:0-232 GCF_001263595.1 Phalaenopsis equestris
GTAGGCACAGACGTCCTATTCCCATCTTTACTTTTCGGGGTAGGCACAGACGTTCTATTTCCATCTTACGCATAGACATCCTATTCCCATCTTTACTCTTCAGAATAGGCACAAACGTCTTATTCTCATCTTTACTCTTTAGGATAGGCACAAATGTCTTATTCCTATATATATTCTTTGGGATAGAGACAGACATCCTATTCCCATCTTTACTCTCTGAGGTAGGCATAGA
>NW_018174742.1:0-232 GCF_001263595.1 Phalaenopsis equestris
ATTAAAATTAATTTCATTTTTATTTCTAATCATACTAATCAATAGTTAATTATTCACAAAACTTATTGATCGTTAAGAAGAATTTTGATAAATTAATTATTTATTAAATATTACTTTAATTTATGATTAATTAATTACTTTATTAATTAATACTTATTTGGAGTTTCATTAAATGAAATAAATCTCAGCATATAATTTAATTTATATTATTTAATTATAAATTATTATTTAT
>NW_018174743.1:0-232 GCF_001263595.1 Phalaenopsis equestris
AAAATCCTTTCTCTTACTCGAACACAATAAATGCATGTTGAAATCTTTCACTTTGACGTTCATGGAAACCTCATCGAAGAAATGCAGAAGTAGAGATTTATCTTCATCACTCGAAATCACAAATTTAAGAACTATTTTATCAATAGGCGTCCGACGGCATGTTTGATACACCTTAAAATATACTAATTTTCTATAGGTATTTTATGCTCATTTTTAATGATATTACACTTTA
>NW_018174744.1:0-232 GCF_001263595.1 Phalaenopsis equestris
ACGTGGCATAAGAACTGTTTGATTGGGGGTAGAAAGTTCTTTTGTTTGATTCGGCTTAAATGCAATGTAACATTTGAATGCATGTAACGATTAAATGCATTTAAAACTCTCTTTTATTCACATATATTTGAAATTCCTTTTATTAGGTTGAATTTTGAAAGAAAAATTTACATATATACAACTCAACAATTATTCTCTTTAGCCATTGGATTTTCGACTGCTTTTATATGGT
>NW_018174745.1:0-232 GCF_001263595.1 Phalaenopsis equestris
TTTTTTTAAGGAAAATTTCATTTTAAATAACACGACACCATCATCTGCTAATTTTTAAATAGAAACTTTGCTTCAATATTATTTGTTTAGCTTACCTACCACACCTTATTTTGTAGTGATTTATAACTTGTCACGTTTTTTGATATCTTTATTCACCATACATCTTACATATTCGCTCTAACACCTATTATGGATGAAGATGATTTTTATGATACGTCTACTAGTCCTATAA
>NW_018174746.1:0-232 GCF_001263595.1 Phalaenopsis equestris
AGTGGATATGTGTGCGCTCACCAAAGTTTAAAATGATTATGCAGTCATCAATTGTTTTCACAGACTTTGCACAAATAAATATAATTTCATTATATAATAATTAGAAGAGTGCTATATGGCTGATAATTGATATTTGTAAACTCATGGATATATGGTCATATGATGTCTGGTTTCCATGATTTGAAATTGAATTTGGGTTAGTTATAGTGTAACCTATGAATTAAGGATATGG
>NW_018174747.1:0-232 GCF_001263595.1 Phalaenopsis equestris
TTTGGACATTTCCCTAAAATGGAGAAGAATTAGGGGTGGATTTCCATAGGTTTTTCGGATAAGAGGGCCCAGATCCCATTTACATTTAATGCCTTCTATCGTGGTTGGCCACCATAAAATGAATGATATAAACCTATATCACGGACATCTAAATATATAATGTCTAATTCAGTCATTTTCCTGCTAAAGAGTTGGGAAAAGTCTTCTTCCTGTTAACTTATTTGGTAAGATG
>NW_018174748.1:0-232 GCF_001263595.1 Phalaenopsis equestris
GTTCAAGTGGTACAAAGAATTGAGTCTATGTATCGATCACACGAGAAAAGAGTAAGCTCCAAAAGTCTAGAGAAGTTAAAATCTATACGTTTTGAGTCTAGCTTGAATGTTTGAAGGATGGTGATTTTAAAGTTTTTATATATTTATTTATTTATTTGTTTAAAAAGTAAAACCTATTACTAATTTTGAGTTTGAAAAGGTATTAAATGCCTCCCTAGAATTTGTCATATAT
>NW_018174749.1:0-232 GCF_001263595.1 Phalaenopsis equestris
CTACAATCATTTTATGAGAGAAAATAATAATCTTAGGGTTTAACTGATTAATGCCATTTTTAATGTTAACTCTGAGTTTGGTTAAAATTGTTTATGATTTGAAAATTATTTGGATTTTTTTTATTTTTATCAGGTTAAAAAATTCAATTTTTTAAAATTTGAGTTGGTCAAGATCAAGCTCAAGTGAAGCCCAGTTAAGTTTAAGGGAGGAATATAAAATTGTTGACAAAAA
>NW_018174750.1:0-232 GCF_001263595.1 Phalaenopsis equestris
ATTAGCAATAACAAAATTATACGCTAAAGCAAAATTTATAACGACTCTACCTTTTTCATTAATCATTCCAAAAATTGGCCATTATGAATATTTTTAACGTCTTCTGCCACTCTACCTACATGTTATTTTGAATCTTCTCCAATAAAAATTATTTCTTTAAGGGGTATCGTTTGTATTAATTCTTCTAAGTCATTCAGAAATTTTTCTTTAAAACCTATATCTAAACCTACTT
>NW_018174751.1:0-232 GCF_001263595.1 Phalaenopsis equestris
TCATCCGCTTCTGAGGAAATTTGGTTGGGCACACGGCACAATGGATATTGGTAAAAAGTAGTGATTGAACATTTTTCTTCATATTGTTCGAACTGTCGTATGTTCGGCCACCCAGTTCTCAATGTCATCATCTATACTCTCACCTCAGACCAAATAAGCAAAGTGCTCCACCAGAGGCAGTGAATTCATCTCCTTCTATCAGCTCCAAGTTATTGACACTATTGATCATCAA
>NW_018174752.1:0-232 GCF_001263595.1 Phalaenopsis equestris
GCTGGGAAAGAGAGAGATAAAGACAAAGAAAAGAGTGAACAAAAAATTATATTAATTATGTTGACCTTTCTCAACATTTTGGGCTAAAGTCGGGTGTACTTGCCCTACTTTGTACATGAAATGATCTTTCAATTTATACGAGAGAATATAATATGGTGATGTTACATCTTTATTCCTGCTTTAATGGAGATTGTGTACGGTATTCTAGGTATTTTGCATATATGAGGCTATT
>NW_018174753.1:0-232 GCF_001263595.1 Phalaenopsis equestris
CTTGGGAAAGGTTGGATAGGTTCCTTGCTAATGATCACTGGTTTCAGTGCTATCTGTATACTTCTGTTATCCATCTTAATTTTGCTGAATCTGATCACAGACCCTTCCTACTTTCAATTAAAGCTTCCTCTTGTACCGGTCCCAAACCATTCAGATATTTGAATATGTGGTCCACCCATCCTAATTTCCTTCCAACTGTAACAACTAATTGGAAAGATGTATCCCATCCTAA
>NW_018174754.1:0-232 GCF_001263595.1 Phalaenopsis equestris
GGTAATCAATTGCAAAGTTAAAGTGTTGCAATATGAGATATTGAGAATCAACTGAGATAAATTGCTAACAGATTTAGCAATAGACCCTAGGGAACTCTTTTTAGTATTATTGAATTAAATCTAAAAGACAAAGGAATGGAACAAGTACAAGTTAAAGATGTTCAAATTAGGAGTGGAAAAAAACTAAAGATTAGAGTTAAAAAAGAAATTGAAGTTGAGAGAGAGATTGAAG
>NW_018174755.1:0-232 GCF_001263595.1 Phalaenopsis equestris
TTTTTATTTTATTTTTATATAATTATTTTTTAAAAATAATTATAATTTTGCTAGAAAATTAGTCATTTTGATATTAGTAGGTCCTCTGACTTTGAAAAAATTAGGAATGTCATTAATAACAGAGAGAATAATCCCTGAAAGTTTATATTTTTATATCTTATATTTAATTTTTATAATTAAATACTCTTTGGAGTATTTAATTAAAAATTAAATATAAGTTAATTATTTTTAA
>NW_018174756.1:0-232 GCF_001263595.1 Phalaenopsis equestris
AATACATAAACCTTAAACCTTGGAGCTGCCACTTCAAGGAGGAGCTTGGAGAAAGCTATAAGTGGAGGTAGTCAACAATTTGGAACAATAAAACAAGTCTACTTCAGCTAAAATTTTCTTAGACTCAAATAACAAACTCATAGAACTTTGAGGTTGTCTGTATAGTGCGACATAAATCCTCACATTTTCTTTCATTTTTTGCAAAATCATGTTGTGCAATATAAGCCCTAAC
>NW_018174757.1:0-232 GCF_001263595.1 Phalaenopsis equestris
TCGTTGGATGTCGTCGACCACCATCGACTACTACCAACCGTCGAGACAAACACTGACCACCGTCAAACACTACGTTTGCCTTCAATTGTCACCGACCGTCGCAGCTGACCGCCGTCGTTCACCACCAATCATCGTCGACCACTACCGATCGGACGCGTCAATCGCCGTAACTTTGAAAACCTAGTAATCATTTCTCGTATGTGGGATAAGTGATCTCTGTAATCATCAACTT
>NW_018174758.1:0-232 GCF_001263595.1 Phalaenopsis equestris
AAATTTTTATTTTACCTGCTGCCAGAATTTCAGCCCATGTGTAGTCCATGCAAGGAGCTCAAACCTTGGCATTGTCCCTGGAGTAGTGCTGTGTTTGACGACGTGGCTCCCTCGTACAGGCTCATTTTAGAAGCTAATTATTTGTCTTTCCGTACTGATGTCCATGATGAAGCTGGGTACATCAAGTGGTTGTCTGAAAGACAGAGTTATGACGATCAACTAAATAATTTAT
>NW_018174759.1:0-232 GCF_001263595.1 Phalaenopsis equestris
TATAATCTGAATTATTGTTGTACTGTGCATAATAGTAGTATCTAGAGATAACATAACTCATTAAATTTTAAATGTATTTGTAATTAATATGTGTTGAATGTTCTCAATTAGGAATATTAAATACTTGGTGATAAACTGTGATCAACTTATTAATTTTTCTAGTAGGGTAACTAAAAGATAAGAGGATGGTGTTGTCCCACTTTTGGTTGAGGTTTAGTTTTTATTCTTTAGT
>NW_018174760.1:0-232 GCF_001263595.1 Phalaenopsis equestris
CCACCCCACCCCACCCCGCTTCCCCACGCTCAGTCGAATTACAAACAAACTCGAGTACTCCGTCGGAACACCATACCCTTTCCAGCCCCATATAATGGTTAAAGTATCTATCCGATCCAAAGGGCAGAGAAGAAGAAGAAGGATGAGAACCATAATGGACGGCGGGAAGAAGAGCTCGAAGGGCCAAGCGAAGGCGGCGGAGGAGCGTAAGGATCGGCGATCGGCTACGGGG
>NW_018174761.1:0-232 GCF_001263595.1 Phalaenopsis equestris
ATATACACGTCTCGTCCGTCCTTATGAATGTGGAATGTGTGTTTGTGCCACTTGCTTTGAGTGGATGCGGTTGAAATCCTCTTATGGTGGTAGTTTAGCTTAAAGGATATACATTCACATGGGAGAGATATTGGCGATCCGACCCCACCCTTTCTTCCCCGCAGTATGGGCTACTTTGGTCACCACATCAGGAAAAGGGTATGTAACATTGGTTGTAACACTTAGATTACTT
>NW_018174762.1:0-232 GCF_001263595.1 Phalaenopsis equestris
ATTTGATATTTATATTTAAACCACTTTCGCATCTTGAAATTATAAACTAGAATGTGTATTTTACTTTTAAAAGTTAGTAATAGTGAATTTTTTTTATGTGATGCATGTAAGAATTGTGTGGTATAAAATAAAGGGGCATTTCTTATGTATTTACATATCTGACACATAACCTTTAATTTTTACAATTATGCCGTCGCAATCTTTTATATTACATAAAAAATATCATTATTTT
>NW_018174763.1:0-232 GCF_001263595.1 Phalaenopsis equestris
CTTAGTGAAAAATTAATATACTTATATTTTGCTAACTCACAAACGTCACAATGAAATTCTTCAATATTAATGTATTTTTAATAATAAAGACAATTTATGTTTGAGAATAACAAGAGAAGGTCAAGCCATAGGTGTTTGAGTCATTTCCTTTCATTATTAGATTTGAAAGGCTTCAACAAGAAAAAGTATTTGGAAAGTATTTGGAGTTTTCATGATAATTGGATGCCTAAAG
>NW_018174764.1:0-232 GCF_001263595.1 Phalaenopsis equestris
AGGTTTTAATTATTCAAAGGACAATTAAAAATTATCGACAACAACTTATTCTATTATTGTGTATGATTTATCAAATGATTTTGACATCAACGACCCAAGCACTACAAAATTTATTATTGAGTTCAAAAAATGAAGTGGTTCATTGTAAAAGGCTTAAATGGTTAGCCAATCTAATAGGCATAATGAGGATCTTTCCATAATAAATACTTGAATCTCTCTCAAGCGTCTTATA
>NW_018174765.1:0-232 GCF_001263595.1 Phalaenopsis equestris
TTTAATGAAGTTTGAGAATCAATCATTTGTCCTAACAAATTTTCTTTAATCAGATAAGGTGTTTGAGAAAAATTCATTTCAATTTAGTCTATTTTTCTAGATAATGCAGCAGCTTGAGATGTAACCATTCAAATAGCAACATTATCATGAATGTTAGCTACTTTCTTTGGATTCACCCTTTCAAAGAGTCATAAAAGTTTATTTGTAGTCATCTCTTCAATTAAAGCATAGG
>NW_018174766.1:0-232 GCF_001263595.1 Phalaenopsis equestris
TTGGAATCAAGAAATGCTCACAATGATGATTATAAAATGAGAAGAGTACAAGATGACATTGCATACAAAGAGGCGATGGTTAGATTTCTGAAGGGTGATCACATCGTAGAGTTTCCTACATGCTCTAGCTTCACACCTTTTGTATATGAAGAAGAGGAAGAAGAAGAAGAGGAAGAGAGGAGGAAGAGGAAGAAGAAAATGAAGAGTAAAATTTATAGAATTTTGTTTGTTT
>NW_018174767.1:0-232 GCF_001263595.1 Phalaenopsis equestris
TATAATAATTGGCATAAGGATTATTAAAATGATTACTTATTGCATTTAAGGTCTCCTTTGAAGATTGAGGTTCTATCATGTGTCCCAATAAGTTTTTATCAAGCACAGGTGGTGTCTGAGATTAATTCGTTTCATATTGATCTATCTTTGAAATAGTAGCAATTTAGGCAGACAACATAAATAGTGCATAAGAATCGTGAATATTAGCTACTCTTTTTAGATTTACCCTTTC
>NW_018174768.1:0-232 GCF_001263595.1 Phalaenopsis equestris
TATATATATATTCTTTTAGAAAGCCTAAAGACTAATATATTAAAAAGAAAGAAGAATACAAATAGATTGTGTGGGAGGGTCTAACATGACACCCTGCCCTGCCCACACGATAACCACCACATGCAAATTGTTTCAAAAAGTGAAAACACAGAAAAATACATGAGGCCTAAAGAAAAAATCAAAAGTGCCAAAATACTTAGTATCAGGTAGCTAGAGAGCGACCCAATTTTGC
>NW_018174769.1:0-232 GCF_001263595.1 Phalaenopsis equestris
TATATAAATGTAAGAGTTGTCTCATTCAAATTCTATGAATCTGATGAGAACATAAGCTCATCATCTTCAACAGCAACGGAATGAATTGTCCCATTCATTCCGTTAGTTGAACCACATAATAGTGAGGCATTCTATTAGTATATGTAAATTAGCTTTGAAAATTGATCCATTATCATCTAGTTGCTCGCTATAAACATTTACGATATAGAAAAGGGGGTTAGATAAGCATTTA
>NW_018174770.1:0-232 GCF_001263595.1 Phalaenopsis equestris
GTAATTAATGGTTTAACATGTGAATAATTTTGCATAAGTCGAAGCAATTTCTCTAATGCAAGAACCCTAATATTTTCTGATGCCATGAACATCATCATACTAACCCTACCAACAAGTTTGAGTTGGCTTTATCGAGTGTTGAAATGAATTTGTCAGTCTTTGTACACAATTTTGAGTCAAGTTATTTTTCATCTATCCTTTTTACATCTATATTTTTCCTTCATTTTCCCAG
>NW_018174771.1:0-232 GCF_001263595.1 Phalaenopsis equestris
AAATTAAAATATCACTTTGAGAATTATGGGATTAATTTTAGAAGGTTTCATATGGTCAGAGAATTCTAGGAAAAATATCATGATGGCTTGAATAATTTTATGAATTTTTATAAATAATTAAGTGTATATATCTTATAATAGTTTATTTAAATTAAATAATTATAAAAATCAACAAAATCAGTCCTACAATCTTTGTGAAAATCATGTTAACCCACTGTAAAAATTTAAAAAT
>NW_018174772.1:0-232 GCF_001263595.1 Phalaenopsis equestris
CAAAAATTGATTTAATTTATAAAGTAGCAAACTAAATCTGGAATGACACTAGGAGAAAAGTAAAGTTTAGGACCCAGTACGGGACCAACTTTCCAATGAATAATTCCCAAGCAGATCTAGTCCTCCAACACACCTATTGGGGGCCGACCCCACATAAAGATAAAAGTCCTAATGAATTGCTGAACCTTTCTATTCAATGGTGATTGAACAGATGGTCCTAAATTCTAAAAGA
>NW_018174773.1:0-232 GCF_001263595.1 Phalaenopsis equestris
TCACTTCTCGAGTCATTTACACAAATTACACAAAATACATGCCCCAATTGCTCCATATTAAATGATACCAGGGAGCATGATTTGATCGAAATAGACCGTGCGCGTCTTCCAATATTCATCTCCACCCATTGGCGGTGCTTTCCTAATTATATAACCTGTTCCTAAAATCAAATCGACATAAATGATTATATACATGTCCTCATCCTAAACTAAATCATCCTTGATATATATA
>NW_018174774.1:0-232 GCF_001263595.1 Phalaenopsis equestris
TAATATGTGGGAGGGTGTGTGCTTAGAGCATGCGAGTCACATTTTCCTTCAATAATCTATGATGGCGGGATGAGCATTTTGGTGATCGGATCAAATTGTAAAAGACCACCCTTAGCCCCCCACATTCAACTTTATAGAATTTGAGGCATCAGTCTAAAGATCACTCCATATTTCTCGAAGCTTATGCTAGTTCGTGGACCATGTCTCTTCTAGTGAGCGCAGCTTCATCCAA
>NW_018174775.1:0-232 GCF_001263595.1 Phalaenopsis equestris
AATTACAATATACACCTCTTCCATTCCTTTTTCCAATATAGTGATTAGCTCATCCCAAATCTGAACTGCTTTATGACAGTCTATCTAAGTATCATCTTCATCGAAAGGTTGAATTTCTTTTGAGGCTGCTTGGGCTCTAATGTTAACCATGTTGATTTCTATGAACTCTTCATTAGAATCCATATTAGCATCGCTGATTCCTCACTTTTTGGAAAGCTGGCTTAAGTTAGTT
>NW_018174776.1:0-232 GCF_001263595.1 Phalaenopsis equestris
CTTGGTCCGGATGGCTTTGCCTCTGATTTTTACATTAAATGCTAGAGTATTGTGAAGAGAGAAGTTGTGGAAACCATTCTAAGTTTTTCTCTCCCTGGAAATTACGTCTCTGCCGCCACTTTTGTCCTCATTCCTAAATTAACTCAAAAAACCTCTTAGGAGCATTTTAGACCTATATCTCTTACATATGTTGTATCGAAAGTTATTAGTAAACTTTTGGTTAGAAGGATTC
>NW_018174777.1:0-232 GCF_001263595.1 Phalaenopsis equestris
CTGGTGCTTTTGTTTGTGACTTTTTTCTGAATTATCAGTAGTTTTATCTAAGGATTAAACTTTATACCTAAATTAAATAAATAACTTTAAATTAACTTTTAAAACTTAATTGAAACACACAAGAAAAACAAAATTTCATAAAATACTACATTCACAGCCCTAGAAAACAACATTCTTATAAAGCAACCCGGATTTGACATCAAATAAAATTGAGTAGAAATCTTTTTTTTTT
>NW_018174778.1:0-232 GCF_001263595.1 Phalaenopsis equestris
TAATTAATGAGCACTTAATGCCCCCATCACTTTTCCCGCCTATAAATAGAGCTAAAGGAGGGGTAGAGTTGTTGTTGTGTCTCGTGACGGTGCATCGTAGCTATGCATTGCGCCGTGGCGCTACGCGTTACGGCGAAGCGTCGCGGTGATGCAACGTGTTGCGGTGGAGCGTTGCGACGGTGCGTCAGGGCGACGCGACAAGTTTTGGCATTGCATCGCGGCGACGAGTTGC
>NW_018174779.1:0-232 GCF_001263595.1 Phalaenopsis equestris
CATTTGATACCAAGCACTATCGTCTATTGTCACGAACAAAATAGGCGCCAATCATCACGAGCACAACCTACATCTCTCGTCTCTAACAAGTTCGATGCTCGCCAATCACAAACGCTTGTCAACACTATGAAAATTGACGACACAAATGTTAACATTCATCATCAACATCAATCTTGACGCTTGTCAAGAAAAAAAAATCAATAAAATGTTTGCATTATGATTACTACTTTAT
>NW_018174780.1:0-232 GCF_001263595.1 Phalaenopsis equestris
ATCAACCTGGGGTGTTATCATAATTTGGGTTCAAATGGGGCACATTAGGGATTCGTTCTAATTTTTTGGGTTGGAGGACCACAGATGGTTTCCAGGAGTTAATTTTAGTGTACTCTTTCCTTAGGATGGATTTGACGTTCATAGTGTTCTTAGGGCTTGTAGAAGAATCCCTTTGACCTTGAATTGATTTGGGAGGTTTTTAATATGTCATGATCTTAGGTGTTGATTCAGA
>NW_018174781.1:0-232 GCF_001263595.1 Phalaenopsis equestris
TCCAATTATGGCATGCTTATATTCAAATTGAGTGTCTTAACAAGATAAATACATTGAGCCAAAGATCACTCAATTTTAATATTATTAAAGCACTTAAGTATCCACAAAACACCATTTAATTTAGGGAACCTCCAGGGTTATCAAATAAAAGTAGTTCAGATTCCTTCCTTATTTGTAATTTGAATTCCATAAATAGAGGTCCACTCTTTCTTGAATGGAGGAAGAGGCATTG
>NW_018174782.1:0-232 GCF_001263595.1 Phalaenopsis equestris
CAAACGTCTGATGAAGAAGACATGGAAGAAGATAGCAGACATAGAAAGTACATTCCAAAGTGGGCAAGGTAAGCTTAGTTTTGTAATGTTCAACTGATATAAGTATGCATTTTATATTTAACGATCTCTTTTGGTAGCCTATAGCTGTAAAAAGCCCGAACTTTCAATGATCAAAATCTTGTTCGCTTTGGTCTACTAGTGACTTAACAGTTTTGTCTACCTGTTGCAACTT
>NW_018174783.1:0-232 GCF_001263595.1 Phalaenopsis equestris
GAAGTTTGATGAAGAAGTATAGAGAGAGTAATGAGGATCTATGTATGATATCATTGATTTAGAAAAAGCTTACAATAATATTTCAAGAGAAGTACTTTTGAGAGTTCTAGAAAAAAAGGTGTTGATATGGCTTATATTTAAGTTCATTAAAGAAATGTTTACTTGAGCTGTTACTTGTGTTTGAACAAAAGGATTGACCAAGTATTTTTCAATTTCAGTTGGATTACATCAG
>NW_018174784.1:0-232 GCF_001263595.1 Phalaenopsis equestris
AACATCAATGCGCCTTTTGGTATAATGGTTGGAATCTCATTCAGAAGCTTCTCAGGGAGCATTCTCATGATGGGCGACCTCTTGGGAAGTAACACTAGTGAGACAAAACAGTGAGGCTATTAGGCCAAAGCGGACAGATATCGAGGGTGAGAATTTGGGTTGTTATAAATGGTATCAAAACATTACACTAAACTGAGGATGGCAGCTAAGTGTCATTTAGTACAAAGTGCTA
>NW_018174785.1:0-232 GCF_001263595.1 Phalaenopsis equestris
CATAAGGGACATGGACACATTAACAATTTATGAAGATAATAATCCCTAATTTAAATTTAGAGAGAAGTTATTCCCCAGGGGAGTCTCCAGAAGTTTTCGGCACTATTTTTGTTGAGGAGTTGCCATTTGGAAGCTGTCGGTCGCTGGAATCGAAATCTGGTTACCAGCTTCAAAAAGGCATTTAATTTACACAATAAGCACACACACACAAACACACACACACACACACACA
>NW_018174786.1:0-232 GCF_001263595.1 Phalaenopsis equestris
AGATACCCAAATCTATTCATGAAGCACTTTAAAGTTTAGAATAAAAAAAGGTAATTGAAGAGACCCAGGCACTTGATAAAAATGACAATTGAACCTTTATAAAGCTTCCCGCCATATATAAGGCCAATTTGGTGCAAATGGGTATTCAATATTAAGTACAAAGCAGATGAGAGCATTGAGAGGCTCAAGGCTAGGTTGGTAGCCAAAAATTTCACCCAATCTTATCGAATGG
>NW_018174787.1:0-232 GCF_001263595.1 Phalaenopsis equestris
CTCTCTCTAATCACTTAAAACTTTCTGTACTTTCTATGGAGGGAAATATACGGGGTGTGTTAGGAAGAGAGATAATTCATTCTCTAAATCATTCTTTATTTAACCACCATCTATCAAGGGGATTACGAACCAATATGATTTATGATAATTTAAGAAATTAATTAATTTTTTAATATTAAAATCAATGACATAAGTTTGTAACCCTTATTCATTTAAGGGATTACATGAGTTA
>NW_018174788.1:0-232 GCF_001263595.1 Phalaenopsis equestris
GACTCCCCGGATAAAGTTGGTTCAAATTACTAAATGAATAAATTTAAATAATTTTTAAAACTTCTTAAATGAACTAAACATGAATATAATCAAATTTATTCATTTATATTGACGACCAAATACATTTATTGTTCACTCGTAAAATATTCGATATTAAGCTTTATATATATATATTATATATATATTATTTTTATATTTAATTTTTTGAAGTTTATATCTTATATGTGAAATT
>NW_018174789.1:0-232 GCF_001263595.1 Phalaenopsis equestris
TTTATTTGCAACTCCCAAGAATTACGAATGTGTCTTTCAACCCTTAGCAACAAAACTTATAGTCTTAAAACATAATTTAATAAATTAACTTAGAATCATTAATGGAAATTTAAGTAAAAATCAAATCCTATAATTCATGTGATTAAGAATGAATGGGGGCATGTTCATGGCTCTCCATAAGTTACGAACGTACACTTTTCATCATCGAACATAACAAAAAAAGTTTTAAAAA
>NW_018174790.1:0-232 GCF_001263595.1 Phalaenopsis equestris
ACATTGCAGCCTAAATTATCATTTTTGAAGTAAAATAGAGAATATTGATGTTTATATATATTCAGAAGTTTTGCATAAATACCACTCAATCCCTCACTTCAATTTTTACATTTATACCCCCCAAATCGTTCATATACATTTTTTTTTTATGTTTATTTAATATTTCGGTAGAGTTTAAGATAAATTTAATGCATTCTTATATTCAATATTATTACTTATACATGTACTAATG
>NW_018174791.1:0-232 GCF_001263595.1 Phalaenopsis equestris
TTTGAAAGCATGCACAATGGTATTACTACCACGAGGTATTTGATATAAGATGATGCTTAGTATTTGCTCAAGAAATTTCGTGGTACATTGATGATTCTAATGAATCTTGGGTTTAATGATCTTGTAAGTCCTAAAAAATTAGTTGATTATCAATTGAGTCTATAAAAATTATAATCTTTTTAATTTCCATCAAGATAGTTAAATTCAAACCAGTGATTAGAGTTTTGTACTT
>NW_018174792.1:0-232 GCF_001263595.1 Phalaenopsis equestris
AAAATTAGCTGAATTAAAATAGAAATGATAACATAAAATAACTACTCAGATCCAATAAATAAAAATACAATACTTAGAAACAAATACTAAGGAATATACCAAAATTGTGAAACTAAAACTAAAAAGGTCGCTCCTGTTGAGACGGTTCTACTGGTGACTGAATAGAACCTGTTATGCAAAAATTATGAATGAGTTTCATAAACTCAGTAAATAACAACTATCTATTAAAACA
>NW_018174793.1:0-232 GCF_001263595.1 Phalaenopsis equestris
AAAGGGGAAAGATGCTTTCTTAAATTTTAACTCTTTGTCACTCAAACATTGTTTACTTTGTAGAATTTTATTTTTGAATTTTAGTAATTGTTTAGTTAACTTAGGTATTTTAATTACATTTTATTTAGTATACACACTACTTTAGATTTAAATTTTGTACTTACATTTTGAAGTTTGAATTGTATTTTACAATGCATTCATAAGAATTTCCAACTTCCCTGTGGGATCGATA
>NW_018174794.1:0-232 GCF_001263595.1 Phalaenopsis equestris
AAAAAAGAAAAAATTGTTGCTGATCCAACAAAAATAGCAAAATGACAAAAATATCCAGTTGATTATTTCAAATTAAATATGGATGTAGATTCTAAAAAGAGAGACAGTGCTTGTAGAAGTAGAGTGATTCTGTCATTTACAACTAAATTATGGGCTATATTTTGAGATTTGGAAGGTCTGCTTAGCTGAGAAATTACCAAATCATAATGGAACATGATGCAGCATTAATGTA
>NW_018174795.1:0-232 GCF_001263595.1 Phalaenopsis equestris
CTTCGCTTATGCGGCGTCTTCGCGCCGCGGTTCCTTTATGCGCGTGGTCGTGTTGCGGTTTAGATTCTGTCGAGCTTACTGTCTGTGGTTACTCTCTTCTGCGCAACTTCGCCCACGGCCTCTTCTGTCCAACTTGCAGTTCCTCTCCTTGTTGTGACTTCTGTGATGGAGCTTCCTCCTTCGGTTTAACCCGACAAAACTTCTTTTGCCCACGTTGTGGGTAATCCTTAGG
>NW_018174796.1:0-232 GCF_001263595.1 Phalaenopsis equestris
TATATATATATTATCCTAATTTTTCCGTTTAAAATACATTAATCCTTAGCCATTCATAATGAACTATAACTATTTAATTCTAACAACTTCATCTATTTAATACATGTATAAATAAACTTTTTTAATTTCTCTTACTAAATTTAATTAATAAATATGTATTTATCTATTCTCAAAATCTAAAATATCTTCATTTAGTTTAATCATATTTAAATATGTCAAATAAAGAATCTCG
>NW_018174797.1:0-232 GCF_001263595.1 Phalaenopsis equestris
GGAGTAGGATTTGAAGATCTCGAGGTCATTCTTGGAAAAGCCCCGCTCGTCATTATCAAAGTCGCGACTCCAGAAGTTTAGAAGCCATCTGCTGAGCTCACCCTGAATTGCGTTTAAGACTTCCCTCCTTGAAGGTTAAGACTTATGAGGGTCAAGACTACTGCCGTCACAGCACTCACCAAGCCTGTTGTTCTCGGTGCTGCTAAGGGAAAAGAAGTTATGATCATTAAAG
>NW_018174798.1:0-232 GCF_001263595.1 Phalaenopsis equestris
TTAACTTTAGCTTTAGCAATTTTTACTTTCTGAAAACATCTCCAAAATGTAACTAGTTCCATTTCCTTGATTGATACCCAATATTTTTCTGCAAACTCCATAGCTTTAATTAAGAATTAGTAGTAGGACTAGCATTCCAATATCTGGAGACCACCCCCATAAAATTAGAATGTGAAGTTCACACATTCAAAAATCTAAAAGGAGTAGCTACCTGATGAAGAGGAATGTTAAT
>NW_018174799.1:0-232 GCF_001263595.1 Phalaenopsis equestris
AATTGTATTGCGCACTTGAAATATTTTTAAAATTGAGGTGTGAGATCTTAGAAGTACAAAGAAGCTAAATAGCGTCACAAAACTAGGTCTTCCTCTTAAGTTGCATTCGAAAATGTGAGAAACAAAGTTCAAGATAGAACGAACATGCCCTTACCCGCGTTAAGGTCCTACAAAGGCTTGGCGCCAAACAAGTGCACTTGGAAGCTACAACGAAAGAGACACCGCACCAAAT
>NW_018174800.1:0-232 GCF_001263595.1 Phalaenopsis equestris
TGTATGCTTCTTGATGCTGATCATATTTTAATTTAAACTTATATTAAACCCATGCAAATCATGCAACTTTCTCGGACCATGTTGTTACGCCCATGCACGAGCTGGTCGGTCTGGCTGGAAGCTTTATAACTGGCCTCAGGCGAGTCGGTTTGGGCGACGGGAAGAAGCGGAGCAGACATGGGAAGAAGCAGAGCTGACATGGGAAGAAGTGGAGCAGACAGGGAGAGCCGCA
>NW_018174801.1:0-232 GCF_001263595.1 Phalaenopsis equestris
ATAAAATTGGCAGGATGAAACATCAAATAATATCTCCTCAAAATTGAAGCAAAAAAATAGAATAGTTTAGGAAGTCACCGAGGTTCTCTCCTCAGGATCCGTGCACCCCTACTTTTCTTTCCTTTGATTCAAGAAATAAATGTTCCCATTTGGTTTTTTTCCCCACTTGACTTTATCATCATCGAAAGTTCTCTTAAGTGACTTCGGTCATTTGAGAGGTAATTAACTATAG
>NW_018174802.1:0-232 GCF_001263595.1 Phalaenopsis equestris
ATATATATATATATATTCACCAAGCATGCCAAATTTCATCAACGCCAACATTAAATTAGAAGTAATACTCATGTACAAGGTCTCAGAATTGTCGCTTAAAGAAGAAAAAACAAAAACTCAGAATACTTATCTTTCTTAAGTCCAGCAAATGTAGACGAATTACAAGCACACTCACAATCATTCCATCTCACAAACTCCCTTTAATCTTGCTTTAAAACGTTTAACCTCCTTG
>NW_018174803.1:0-232 GCF_001263595.1 Phalaenopsis equestris
TAGAACTTTCTTGAATAACCATCAATAAAAGTAAATATCTTACCCAACCACATAACTCTTTTTTTGTAGAATCCAATGAATATAAATGTATATAATTTAATTATTTTTAATTAATATTCTGAATTGACAAACTTCATACTATGATATTTCTACCGCATAATATTCACAAAAAAAAAAATTGGTAGGCTTTTTATTTTAAAAAAAAACTAAGCTTGTAAACATAATTCATAAA
>NW_018174804.1:0-232 GCF_001263595.1 Phalaenopsis equestris
CACCACTATCTTATAAAATTTTCCTTTTAGTCTAAATTATAAACATTCTTTTTAACCATCTTCCCTTCATTCATCCGAAGTTCACAGCTTCGTTTGTTACATGCATACATACTAACATAAAAAATTAGTGACAGTTTTATATATTTGTAAATAAAAAATTTTAGGTGCAAGATATGTAAAATCTAACTTTTATGTGCAGTGTATGCATATCTTCCGCTTTTGTTTTTTTTTT
>NW_018174805.1:0-232 GCF_001263595.1 Phalaenopsis equestris
AATTAAAAATCAGTAATTATGTAATGTATTTCTTGAGTATAGTATTCATCTCTTGCACTAGTGTATCTAAAATTTTTATAATTTGTAATAGTATTTTGTTATGATTGATGTCATCAATAAGTTTATATGATCAAGAATGAATCTTAATGCATTTTGGATTAAAAAAATTTCAACTTCAACTTTAGAATATTCTAAACTCTAATTTCAACAAATTTATTTTTAAAATGAAAAT
>NW_018174806.1:0-232 GCF_001263595.1 Phalaenopsis equestris
TCAAGAATATGGGATAGATTATGAAGAAACTTTTGATCCTATTGCTCGATTAACATCAATCAGTAGTCTATTAGCTATTGCTGCAGTTCATAAATGGAAGCTTCCCAGATGGATGTAAAAAATGTTTCCTCTATGGTGATTTGACAGAAGAGGTGTATATGCAACCTCCCCCTGGTTATCATTCTCCTCAAAAAGTCTGCAAGCTCCGACGAGCCTTGTATGGATTAAAATA
>NW_018174807.1:0-232 GCF_001263595.1 Phalaenopsis equestris
TTTTTTTTTTAAGACCGTTTGATGAGCTACGTTAAAGGATTAAATTAAACTCTCAGTTTTTTCTTAATTGTCTCTCATTATGGAAGCTACTCTAGTGCTTAATAAAAGCTAACCTAAAAGAACAAAAAATCTAAACCTAATTAGAAGTGTTAAACTAAAGTCAAAATGATTATTTTATGATATAAATATGAATTCAAATAAAAATAGCTTGTAAAGTAGACATAACTGTCGA
>NW_018174808.1:0-232 GCF_001263595.1 Phalaenopsis equestris
GTATAAAAACACTATATATTTTAGGTGTATCAATGGACATAAGCAATTTGTCGAACCACATAAATTTGTGTGTTTCTCTGTTTTACAATTTTCTCATTCCAATTTATTTGTTTAGTACTATCGCTTTTTCATAATAATTGGTATCAAAGCTAAGTTTCAGGTCTGAGAGAAAGTGATGGCCAGAAATGAAGTGAAGGTATCAGGGATCGAGAAATTTGATGGCTCGGAATTT
>NW_018174809.1:0-232 GCF_001263595.1 Phalaenopsis equestris
GGTGCCAGTGTTCATTTAATTATTATGTTGCTCTCTGTCAAACGACGTCGTCGGCGCTGCTTTGGCACCGTCGACGCTTAGTAAAATTCACCATCTACTCTATTGTTCTGCTCCGTCGGTGTTGCTCTTGGAGCCGTCAGCGCTGAGTATTTCTCATAAACGTTGTTTCGACTCTGAATTCCATTCTTTTTGCTTCGTTTTTGTTTTAAGTCCTAAAAATCAACAACCTGCA
>NW_018174810.1:0-232 GCF_001263595.1 Phalaenopsis equestris
TGTCTCTTAGAGTGAAAGGGTGTGTCTTTTGGATGGAAAGATTTGTCTCTTTGAGAAAGGAGGGGTTCTTGATTCTCTTTAAATAGAGAGGCTTGGCACCCAAGTAATTAAGGGAGTTTAGAGAAGTTTTAGGAGGAGTTTTTAGAAAGATTTTAGAGAGATTTTGGTGTGAGTATGAAGATGTAAAATTTTAGTTTATCTAGAGAGATTGGTGAGGTATTTTGAGAGATAT
>NW_018174811.1:0-232 GCF_001263595.1 Phalaenopsis equestris
GTGAAAATCATGTTATGAAAGGATTGAAAAATTTGTGCAATTTAGGATTTTTGTTTTAATTAAGGGTCCTTGAATGTCACTATGGATAATAGAGAAAGATTGTAAGGTTTTGTACTAACACAAAGAATAGACGTGACGAGTATGTTTAGCTAATTAGCAAGTTTCACAATGATAAAACTCTGAATTTTTATTAGTAAATAAAAAATGATACAACTTTGGAGCATAATGAAAA
>NW_018174812.1:0-232 GCF_001263595.1 Phalaenopsis equestris
GTACATGAGTTTAATATTAAAAATTATCTTTTTCTTTTAATGACATGTTTTAAGATAATTAGGTACAGATGTTAAAATAATAATGTTTTGAAGAGTTTTATAAAAGAAAAGACAAATCTCGTTTTGAAATATGTGGGCACTCCAAATATGGATTTTTTTGAAAAAGAATATATTTTATTAAATTTTCAACAGTTTCAATTCATTACCTCCCAAATACCTATGTTATACGAAG
>NW_018174813.1:0-232 GCF_001263595.1 Phalaenopsis equestris
CTCAGTCACAACTATTGCAGAGGATTTTGGACAACATTAACTATACTATTGATAAGGTATTAAATTTAGAAAATTTGCAGCTCATATAGATGGATATATGTTGAGACGTACTGATTATGAGGAAGAATACAATTCATCTATCGAAAGTCTCATGAGACGTAACCAAGGTGTAGTTTTACCTCAATATCCAAGATACCCATCATATGAGCCTTCAACTACTTGGCATAGTGAT
>NW_018174814.1:0-232 GCF_001263595.1 Phalaenopsis equestris
TTTTGACTTGTAGTAAAAATTTGTATTTTATATTATTTAGGGGAAGTTCAAATAGGCCATGGATTGTGAATGTGGAATGATAAGATTATGAAAATAATCGAGCTAAGAAAGTCCAGGCCAAGAACAAGCTAAAGGATGAAAAAAGTATTTTATAATTATAAATTTATATCCTATATTTTATTATTTTTTCATATTTATTTTATTTTTAGATATGATTTTGGACACTAACAAA
>NW_018174815.1:0-232 GCF_001263595.1 Phalaenopsis equestris
GCTTATTCAAAAAGCGATTCTCACCCTAGGGTTAGGTATCATAATAGAGTCAAGTAGGACAGAACGATTAGCTTAGCAGTGAACAAGAATCATTCAATCAGCTCCAGAGCTGGGAGTTCTTTTGCTATTTCAAATAGGAGGTCTTATGAAGAAGAAATGAACTGAGATAGAGATAGAGGCAAGGCAGAATAAGCGATGTTGGAGGCAGGGCTCCTAGAAGAGAAGCTCATAC
>NW_018174816.1:0-232 GCF_001263595.1 Phalaenopsis equestris
AGCCTAAGAGAAAGTCTGACCCAAAGTAGAGCTCCTCTTTTTCCTCAATGACAAAGGAAATAGAGGAACATATTTGGTAACTATTTTCCTTACGTGCTTGGCACCAAGATTCAGAAGTGAAGTAGGCCCTAGCCCCGATCTCCTCGGGAATCATAAGGTCAATTACCTTAATTCTAACAGGAAAATCAAGAAATGTTGTTCCTTGATAAGGAAGAACCACTTCTCTCCCCAT
>NW_018174817.1:0-232 GCF_001263595.1 Phalaenopsis equestris
TAAAGAGTTGAAATAATCATCATTTCTTTTAAGTCTGCCTTTAAAATGTATATGAATGTAATCCTCATATGAAACAATGATATGATTGCCCATAAAAAACTCCATCACAAGCTCTCACTCTTAAAGAGCATACAATCTCTGCATTCATATTCACATTTTATAGCTTTTTTCAATCATTGTAAGAGATTGTACCATTTTCTGGGTAAAAATTCAAAAGAAGACAATAAATTGA
>NW_018174818.1:0-232 GCF_001263595.1 Phalaenopsis equestris
ATATGAATAATTTGAAATTAGGTAAGTGATACAAATCATCTGAAATTAGCGTCATTAAGAGTAAATATTGACAAATAACTAATGTTTAGCTCAATAGTTTGTGCGTGTTCAAATCATTCTTTAAACAAATGAATAGAGCATGGATAAACTTTTCATGTTTTTTTGTGGAATGAGTTAAACTAAAACATGAATCATCAAGATTACATCAAGCTTAATTATATATATATATATA
>NW_018174819.1:0-232 GCF_001263595.1 Phalaenopsis equestris
CAGGTAAATAAAAGGTACTTGAAAGTTAAAATGCAGTAAAGTAAAATGATATAAATAAACTGTGAAAATGTACCTGGGCATTTGCTACTGTTGTGCGATTAATATTGTGATCATTGAATGATTTGCAGCATATTTAGGGTCTGTTTGGGACAGCTTGTGTATTTCATGATAAGCTGCTTATCCTAAAACGCGGTCTACGGGCCAGCTGCGGTGGTCGACCCGCGACATGCAT
>NW_018174820.1:0-232 GCF_001263595.1 Phalaenopsis equestris
TTCTGAGGCTGCCCACCAAATTTGGGGTCATTCCGGGCCGGTTCCTATTTTTGCGGATTTCCTCGATTTTTAATGGTCGGGAAATTAAAAAAAATACTTCCCGACCTTGAAAAATTCTGGAAAAATTAATAAAGTTGGATTGGATTTTTGCCAACCTCTGTGCAAAATTTCAGCTCAAAATACCAAGAAATGAATTTTTTAGAGGGGGGGTGACAACTGGGACCTAGTAGTG
>NW_018174821.1:0-232 GCF_001263595.1 Phalaenopsis equestris
GCCATTACATTGAACTTTGGGCTTTGTAATAATAGTATGTTCTAGCTTTGATGGCTGTGTAATTTAAATGCTTTAAGGTATTAATTAGAGCTACTTTTAGTATGGGTTATCACTAACAAATTTGCTAATGCACATGAATATTTAGTGTCAATAACATTAAAAATATTCAGTTGTAGTTGCAGGTTTGAAGTACTATGTTGTCTTACTCAATTTAGCTTAAATTGATGCCTTT
>NW_018174822.1:0-232 GCF_001263595.1 Phalaenopsis equestris
GTTTGTTTTCTTGTTTTTCTTGCATGTTTAAATGCTTTCATTGTTTTCCCCATTTCTTTCTGGTTGATCTTGAATGCTACAAAAATTATAATCTAGGCCCATTGAAGACCTTAAAATTATACATTTTCTATTCAAAATCCTAATAATAAAATATTGAGATAAAAGTTAAAGGTCTTAGGGATATCATTGTCTTCACGGATGACGTAATTCATGGATTGCTGACCAGGGATCT
>NW_018174823.1:0-232 GCF_001263595.1 Phalaenopsis equestris
AGATTACTGTCTGTCAGGTGTATGGACTCTCCATGATCCAGTGGAACCCTAGGTGGAATCGACGAGGGCGTCACGTGATTATCACGTGATTGGGTGGAATAAAATACCGCGCTCATATCTGCTAGGTGTTAGGTCGGGCGTAGGACCGTAAAAACAGTATCCAAGTCTCGGCTGCCCACTTGTGCGTGCTACGCATGTAAGCGCCCCTAAAATTTTTCCCGAGGGTAACTCT
>NW_018174824.1:0-232 GCF_001263595.1 Phalaenopsis equestris
ATATCTCACACCAAAATTTTCATAAATAGCACAAATTTCTTATGTATTTACATTTCTCACACCTAAATTTAGAAAAAACCATAAAATTTATATGCATTGCATACCTAACAATAGAATTCGAAAAAAAAACTCCAAGCTTCTCCTACGTATTTTCGGATGTAGCACATGTGCAAGGAATAAAAAGATGAAAATATTTGCTAAAGTAAAGCTTGGAGATGTGGAAGAAAATTTC
>NW_018174825.1:0-232 GCF_001263595.1 Phalaenopsis equestris
GTTTTTGAGGCAGCATAATATACATTATTTATGTATTATAATTGAGAGAATCCTGAACAGAGAAGAAGAGCAAATAAATAGAGATGAACAGAAAAAATTATATATGCATTTTAGCATATTTTTAGTCATTACATGAAGCCTGATTTTATAGAGATTGAACAAACTTGAAAATAAAAGTGAAGGGTAAGTAAATAAAAAGACTAATACAATATACAATATATATATATATATA
>NW_018174826.1:0-232 GCF_001263595.1 Phalaenopsis equestris
GAGGTATGGTGCTCTTTCATTTAAATTATGGAAAAAATGGCAACATTTTGATTTCATTTTTTTCTAAACTATATATATAAGTAAATTAAAGACCTTCCCGAAGCGGGCAACGTGATTTTGATTCTAGCAGCCGAGAGCTTCCAACGGGCAACTCCACAACCCAGAAATAATGCCGACATGGTTCAAGTTCATGTCCGGAGCACTTTGAAATATCTTGAATATTTTGAAGGGC
>NW_018174827.1:0-232 GCF_001263595.1 Phalaenopsis equestris
ATCAGCTCTTGTTGTCAATTGGTCATCCAAACTTTGCTTGATCGGCTTGAGTCAACTAGTCGGCTACCTTGGTCAAGCTGCCAACTGTCGTCCCCTAAATAAGATGGTTATATCACTACTATGAGACTAGGATGTCTGGTAGAGGGTGAATCACCGTAATTTGACAGGTAGCCGACCCCAAGACAGGAGATCCATTTGGAGTGTTCATGAAGTGTGTAGTGATGAGAACCTT
>NW_018174828.1:0-232 GCF_001263595.1 Phalaenopsis equestris
GTTGTGTCTGTGCCAGCAGCAAACATTTCCTGACATAATTTATTAGAAGGATTCACGTGATTAGTACAACGTTTTTGTCTCAAAGTAGTATAGCCAAAGATAATGTTAAAGAAAATAGTTATGAATCGCCTTCCGTAATATATGGGTGCAAGTGGTGATGAGTTTTGAAACCTTATATTTATTTGTCTATAACCCTTTACCTTGGGTAAAACATAACCGTCAATTTTTTTTT
>NW_018174829.1:0-232 GCF_001263595.1 Phalaenopsis equestris
TAACATTTGTTTATGCGGGCACTTCCAATCATGCTCGATTCAACCTATGGAACAAAATACGACATATGGGGACTTACATCAATGACCGATGGATGATGGGGGGAGATTTCAATATGATCTTGCACCAATCGGAGAGATTGGGAGGTCGTAGAGTCATTTCCTCCTTGATTGAGCAGTTCGGTGAGGCTTTGTTTGAAGCTAAGCTGACTGATTTGGGGTTTGTTGGCTCTAA
>NW_018174830.1:0-232 GCF_001263595.1 Phalaenopsis equestris
AAAAAAGAAACAACATGCATGAGAAGAGAAAAATTACATCGGGTTAATTGGACGAGTGGACGACGATATGGATTAAACAATGCAATGTGTTTGGCGGTGTGATGTGATTCACGTCATCGAATCATGATAAGTCATTCGGTCAGCCTTCGCTCGATCGGCTTTCAAATCAGGCTAAAAATAGGGGTTTCACTTGATTAGATAACTCTTCTGGTATTTCACTAGGGAACACTTG
>NW_018174831.1:0-232 GCF_001263595.1 Phalaenopsis equestris
GCACTGTAACATATCTGCATTGCTAGAAGTTGCAACATGGTGAATGACGTTCATATCGTGTTCAAAGCTATTACCTTGCTAAGTTTTCTTAAGTTGGCTATTAAAAATACGTGACATTGGTCATTTGGTTTGCAGGGAAGTGGAGTATTCAAACCTCAGACTAACCATAACCTTAACCAGAATTGAGCCTAATATTCTTGTTATTTGAGTAAAAGAAGGAAAATGAAATGCC
>NW_018174832.1:0-232 GCF_001263595.1 Phalaenopsis equestris
GACAATTTCTTCAATGGGCACCTAAACCACTGCGCAGGTAAACTAGTCCAAAATCTTGATTCTCTACAAAATGCACGCAAGTGGGTCCCATAACTCCCTTCAATTGCGGAAGGCTCCTACGATGATGGGAGGCTTCTAAACAGATGGTGCATGTTATATAAAAATTAAAACAGATAACCAATGTTTTCTATGTCGAGACCGATGCCACCCGAAAGTGGGCTTTTCGGGAAGA
>NW_018174833.1:0-232 GCF_001263595.1 Phalaenopsis equestris
AGTGGGATTAAGGCTTTGTTGTTGTTGTTTGTATATTATCATGATATTATTTGATTAAAACAGCTAAATTTTTAACCATCTTCTTATTTTATTTTCAACAATTGAATACGTGTTGCATCCACATGAATGTATGAACAACAATAACAACAACAAGCCTTTATCGCACCAAGTGGGACCAGCACAGACCATATTCGACTTGACTCGCCTACATATTTATATATATTATTGATAA
>NW_018174834.1:0-232 GCF_001263595.1 Phalaenopsis equestris
AAAAAAAGAAAAATCAACTAAGCAATACAAGCTTAAATTTTCTTTTTCAAAACGTAGAAATGATAATTATAATTTCTTTATCTTGAAAATAATAATTTGACTATAAAATAATTTTATTTCATTCTCCCAATCCTTTCAAAAAATATCATCCATAAAATAAGAAAATAAAAAAGACTGAATATATATCCAAATACTTTATAGGCTTGATTCATACTAGGCTAGCTCAGATCAA
>NW_018174835.1:0-232 GCF_001263595.1 Phalaenopsis equestris
TGTGGGATCGATATTTAAGACTCCATTAGAGCCATTTATTACTTGAGCATTCGTATACTTGCATTACTTTTAGGGGATTTGGCAGACTAAATATTTTTTAAAGATAAAACTATTTTCACTAAAGTTGTTTTTGTTGAGATTAATTTCTATATTGACTGTTGTATCTGTAGTGTGTATTTTCTAAAATTAAAAAATACTTGCAAAAATAACACACTAAATCCGCCTGCATCAA
>NW_018174836.1:0-232 GCF_001263595.1 Phalaenopsis equestris
GATTGGGTGTGGTTGTTGTAGGAAAGGTAGGGTGGATTGGTTGTAGCAGTAGGTGGAGGGAAGTATATTGGCGCGGAGAGGGGAGTGCAGGATGGGAGCAATAAGGAGAACATCAAAATAAAGTTGGCATAGGCTGAAATGTTGGTGGGGAAGCAGGTTATGGCAGAAGTAGAGGCATGGGAAGGGAAAGTAGGCTGTTGGAGGAGGAGGCTACGGGCTGAGGGGAAGATTG
>NW_018174837.1:0-232 GCF_001263595.1 Phalaenopsis equestris
AGGTCAACTTACCAAACTTTATCTCATATTTTTTTCTTTTTATTTTTTTATGATTATTTTAATAAAATAGAAGCAAAAATTATGAAAAATTAGGGCTTTTAGGGTTAGAGGTGTCTTTCAGCGTTAGAAAAATTAAAGAACCTCTCTAATACAATGAGGAACCAGCCCCTAAAGTTTCATGTCATGTTGATTAATACTAAATATTTTACAATTAAAATAAGCCCCGAGGTAA
>NW_018174838.1:0-232 GCF_001263595.1 Phalaenopsis equestris
ACGCCGACTTTTTTTGTATGTTCAAGATGCATGTGGTCATGATGAAGTAATTCTACAACTTCGAAGAGTTATGAAAACACATATATATATATATATATATATAAAAGCAACATGAAAGCACTAGTTGAAAAGTAAGATAGTTTTCACTCTCAACCTCGCCAAATAAAAGCATAACAAACTTCTCACACGACTAAATTTAAAATTAAAAAGAATAATCTTAAATATATAAAAA
>NW_018174839.1:0-232 GCF_001263595.1 Phalaenopsis equestris
AACTGTTCGTGTTTGAAATCGGCTCGTGAACAGTGCGTTAATGTTCGGTTCTATTTAAATATTTGTGTTCGTGTTCCGCTCGAAATTGACTCGTCAAAGTTAAATTGAAAAAAAATATATGTAAAATGTTGGATTCGAACCTAGACCAAATGTATGCAAAAAAAAAAAAAACTAACCACATTATCACACAAGTTCTCACGATTTAAACTTAGATATAAATATATATAATATA
>NW_018174840.1:0-232 GCF_001263595.1 Phalaenopsis equestris
AATGGTTATTCTTCCTTTCCCGCGCATCCATTTCCAAAGCTCTGAATAAGTTATTGGACTCAACAGACCAGCTCGACCTCTGTCCCTCAGTTCGAATACAATCTAAAATCTTCTTCTCATCATTTTTTGAGAAGACTCCAGTGTATAGTGACAAACCTTCCAAAATGTTGACCCACTTACCTCGAACTTCTTCATATAATTCAAATTCCTTTCTCTTAACCCTGCACATTCT
>NW_018174841.1:0-232 GCF_001263595.1 Phalaenopsis equestris
TTGAGCTACCCTTCTCTCATATTTACTTTATGCAGTTGATATGGAGTTAGATTTAAGTCTCAAGAGGAGATACCACATCCACTTAAGCCTATTGGGAAGGTTAATGTGGATATATATTGGAAATGTGTTGAGTCTGGATTTGAGACAAGATCTTCTGATGCACCATCTTCATCTCTTGCCACTACATCTAATTCTCATTATAGCATGAAATCTTTATTTGATAGTATGCAAG
>NW_018174842.1:0-232 GCF_001263595.1 Phalaenopsis equestris
AAAAAAAAAAATTATTTCAACAAAAACTGATTGAAAACAAAATAAAAATTAAAATAAAAAATGCACGTTAGCTTCACAAGGCCAACTTCTGAAAACATTTGATCTGGGCAAACTAGCCAACCAAGCAACGGCTCAGTAAAAAATCACCATCAACTTCTGACCGCACGTGCATGCTCCAGCTGCACTGCTATAAATAGTGAAAATTTTACTTGGGGCTTTTTTCCGTAATCTG
>NW_018174843.1:0-232 GCF_001263595.1 Phalaenopsis equestris
TTTCTAGAAAGTTAGATCAATTTGGACTGAACCAACCTTAAATACCTTCAATAATTAAGGAAAATGCATTTTGACAATTGATTAATTCTAGCACTTCATCATTTGAACCCTTAAATGTAATTAAAAATAGACCTAAAAACCCCTATTCCATTTTCTATAACCCAGGTTGAAAGAACCATCCCGACTTTAATTGGAATAACAATTCTGGTGGGGGAAACCAACAATGGGGAAA
>NW_018174844.1:0-232 GCF_001263595.1 Phalaenopsis equestris
AGGCAGACCCAGTTGGGTGCTGCACGAAGAGAAGAGACGCGGTATGTGAGGAGCGAGAGGAGGAGGGAGAGTATGAGGACCTCCGCCAGTCTCTTCGCCGTGTTTTTTGTACATATTCTCTCGTTCAGAGGCAATGAAATTTTGGTTTCACCCATTCCTGATTCCTTCTTCTTCCTGCTACCACCAATCCTATATTTATTAAACATATTCAGACATGATTCATCTCTATAAT
>NW_018174845.1:0-232 GCF_001263595.1 Phalaenopsis equestris
GGAGCATTTACATACATACCACCCAGTTTCTATATATTTATATACATCTAACATCTAAATTTTATATTTTACATTTACACCAAGCAAATCATTTATATCACTGAAAAATATCACTATTTTAATTTGAAAAAATGAAATATATATACCTTCTCGGCATGGGTAAGATAATATGCATGTAAAAGTCGAAAATTTGGTGTTTAGATATGTAAATACATAAGAATTGTGTGGTACG
>NW_018174846.1:0-232 GCF_001263595.1 Phalaenopsis equestris
CCACTAAGGGTAACACAATCAGTCATGCATCAAAATCCTTTTCACAAATCATTGCTTTACCTCACATAATAGATTGACTTCCATAGAAGTATCATTTGATATTTTAACAGATAATATCACAACCATTTAAGGTGTTATTTAACTGCATCACTTTAACAAATTCCTTAATTATAAAAGAATGTGATGTTCCTGAATCAAATAATGCTCTTATTGGTCTATTCTAAAGATATAT
>NW_018174847.1:0-232 GCF_001263595.1 Phalaenopsis equestris
GAATAAAATAATTTGATGAAAGATCAAATTTTGACCAAAAATGGTGAATTTGACCAATGTTGACCATGATTGACCACCGTTAACCAATTTAGGTCCACAGTTGACCAGGGTAAATTACTTGGCCATGTCTTGGTCGAGTTAGTCACGGGCTCATTAGATTTGATGATATGGTTTGATTTGACCATGTTGACCAAGATTGACCATGATTGACCATGGTTGACCAATTTAGGTA
>NW_018174848.1:0-232 GCF_001263595.1 Phalaenopsis equestris
CAATTCCAACATCATTAAGACACTCAAATGATTATCAAATATCATACGATCGAGGAAAGTTATCCGAACAGTCCGATCAAAGTGATTCATATTTTATATTAATTGCACCCAGAACTATATAAATAAAACCTCTGGCTCCCTCAATGCTCTGGTTTGGCATGTTCGTCTATGATATTCGAATATGGTCTATAATCTGGTCAATTCCGCCATATCTCCTCTCAAACAAAGATGG
>NW_018174849.1:0-232 GCF_001263595.1 Phalaenopsis equestris
CCTTCGCTCCTTCCATTCGCGATTAGTCTTCCTCGGCGAACAGCCTGCCGCGAGCAGATCGCAGCCTCCGCAAAATGGTTCACGCGAACTGATCCTACCTCCGCGAACACTCTGGTCACGCCAAAGAAGCACTGTAGCCTTTCTGTGTCACGAACTTCTCTCTGCCTTGCCGCAAACTGAAAACCTTCGCCTGTCCAAACTGTCCGAAGCTTCGTGCAGAACCGATCGCGGA
>NW_018174850.1:0-232 GCF_001263595.1 Phalaenopsis equestris
AATCAATAGGAAAGATAAATTAATCCACTTTCACTGTACATCTTCTATAACTCCTTTAGAAAATGTTATTGAATAATCTACTAATTGAAGAGTTACACTAGTAGGGGATACTTATCCTAATCTCAATCTTTAAGATTTTGATAATGGAATAAAGTCAATGCTTGCACTGAAATCACATTAAGCTTTCCCATAAGATATGTCTCCTATTACACATGGAATTGTGAAGCTATCA
>NW_018174851.1:0-232 GCF_001263595.1 Phalaenopsis equestris
TTTTTTTGAACTATGAGATCCAGAAGAATATTTAGTGTAACGAATAATTTAACAATACAAAGTCATATGAATAGGAATATTGTCATTGAGTTTATGCAATCTTTGTTGGGAGATAATATCTGTTGGGCTGATCAAGACAACAAATTTTACTTAAACTTATTGGAGTGAGGTAAGAAAGACTTTGCTCTGGATTGACGATGTCCTGAAATAATATCTTTAGTTATATCCACTA
>NW_018174852.1:0-232 GCF_001263595.1 Phalaenopsis equestris
TTTGTCTTTCTCCTTGCAATGAGCAATAATTATGTTTTGGAATAAAGTTTAGTTGAAGTAATTTTAATTCATAAATTATGATGATTTAAATTCTATGCTTAATTTAATTATCGGTCTGGCTGACAAATTGATTTGTTAAAATATGTTGTAAAACATAATGACCCAAAAGGGATATGCTTTCTTCAACATAATAAGATTCACATTTAGTCTCATGGATGAGAATGTAGTCCAT
>NW_018174853.1:0-232 GCF_001263595.1 Phalaenopsis equestris
TTTTCTGGTTGTTGCTGGTTCTTCGGTTCTTACTGTTATCTTTCAGTTGACTAATTGGGTTTCCTCAACTTAGTTGAGATTTTTAATATTTTTTTCAGTTTGTTTAGCGGTTTTATTTTATGTTGTTAGTTTTTGGGTTTTAGTTATTGGTTGGCTGCTTGGTTTGTTTTTTGACTGGTATTTTCAATTTTTTGGCTGGTTACTTGGTTTTTGTATCAATTTTCAACCATAA
>NW_018174854.1:0-232 GCF_001263595.1 Phalaenopsis equestris
AGTTGCAAAAATTTTGCCATTTCAATTTTGATATAATAAATTCCCACCTTTTTCATGCAATTAGGTAAATAAATATGTTTTTAAATATTTTCTTAATGTTAAATTTCTCAAATACACGGAATCTTTAGAAGCACAATTATATTAATATAAATAAAATATAAAAATAAAATAAACAATGATATCTATGGGTTTTCTCTCACAAAGCGTTTGGTTTAATGTCATCAGCCCGACA
>NW_018174855.1:0-232 GCF_001263595.1 Phalaenopsis equestris
CGAAGCAAATGCAGATAGTAGAGGCTACTATGTCACTACACAATTTCATTCGACGAAACTACTCCAAATTGGATGCAGAATTCGCCGTCACAGAAGATGATTTTCTTTAGATCCCACTTGAAGCATTCGAATTCCATGTGAGGCGTACCATACCACAACTAGAAATGGATTCACAAGATGCATACCACAACTAGAAATGGATTCACAAGATGCACACACTTGAGAGGGTGAA
>NW_018174856.1:0-232 GCF_001263595.1 Phalaenopsis equestris
CTAGCATTAAAATTATTGGCGTCATTTCAATAACTCCGCAAACACCACATCAACTTCGATTGAGAATCCAGCCCATTGAATGAGTTCTCAGACTATAATTCTTTCACTCTTGAAGTCTTAAAGGAACCTGTACTCCAAACTTCAAAGCCTCGTAGTTTAAAATGCCTAAAAATATATTTAAGAATGTTTTATCTCTATATAACATCTCAGATGCAATAGCGTGCAGAATCGT
>NW_018174857.1:0-232 GCF_001263595.1 Phalaenopsis equestris
TGTGTCAGTAATATTGTTATATATGGGCATTTAACTAACAGTTTTGGTATTGATGGCATGTATTAGCCTTGGTAATGACAATAAGCATTATCATCGGCATTGATGGCAATCATTTGCCATATTAGTAATGAAGGCTTCATCATTGATGCTGACGTTGTAGTTGATATTAAGTGGTTGCTATGTGAGTGAGGATCAGTATTGATGTTGGCATTGATAAGTAGAATTGACATTA
>NW_018174858.1:0-232 GCF_001263595.1 Phalaenopsis equestris
CTTTTTAATTTTAAAAATAAATTATTTTATTTTAAATGCACTCAAACTATCTAAAATTTATTTTGTCTGTTTTTAAAAATAATTAAATATGTTATAACACGTCAATTTATCCTATTTCAAGTAAAAATAAAATAAGGTAAAATAAAATAAATTTGATTCCAAAGAGCCCTTTAGTGGTATATCTTTTTCACTTGTTTTATATGTAACTCAATCAAAATCATTATATATATAT
>NW_018174859.1:0-232 GCF_001263595.1 Phalaenopsis equestris
GGATTGTAGACCTCCATTCTACTCCCTCATGATATATCTCCATCCTACTCATATATCAGTACTTAGAGTTGTAGACCTCCATTCTACTCCTTCGGAATAGGCCTCCATCCTACTCCCATCTTAGCACTCGGAATGGTAGACCTCTGTTCCACTCCCTCGGGATAGGCCTCTGCCTTATTCCCATCTCAACACTCGGGATTGTAGACGTCTGCTCTACTCCCTCATGATAGGC
>NW_018174860.1:0-232 GCF_001263595.1 Phalaenopsis equestris
TATATATATATATATATATATCTATCTATAACATACAGCTCAGCGAAAGATCTAGTCCGTTGAGGAGACGTCATATAAAAGTAGAGGGAGAGATGGGCCAAAATCTCAAGAGGGAATTATAGGAAATAAGTTTAATTCTTATCACCGATCAATTGGATGAATGTGGCCCGTTAGAGAATCCTTGATCAGCTCCAAGGTTCCAGAGGAAGGAAAAGAAAGTGATAGAGAGAGA
>NW_018174861.1:0-232 GCF_001263595.1 Phalaenopsis equestris
TTGGCCAATACCTTGTAATTCTAGTGTGAGCGCTAAAAATTGATAAAGGTCGATATATAGACTCTATAAGTCTGTTATTTTAATTTTAGTTTGTGAAAAATATATTGGAATTTAGGGGGGTTGTACTGTGGATGTTGTTGGTCACCGAAATTAGAATCCAGTCACCCTCTTCAAAGCCACATTTTAATTTACATATGTATATTTAGTTTTATAAAAATATAAAATCAAACTG
>NW_018174862.1:0-232 GCF_001263595.1 Phalaenopsis equestris
GTCTCTCCATAAAAGTCTCGGCGATTACTTAGTGACGAAGGAGAAATGGAAGGAGGTCGAATGGCTTCGGTGTAATCACTATGTAAACCTGCCAAACCCATCTTGGGATGGAGTAATCATCACCCAAATAGACTATGGTTTGTAGGCGCGCCATTAATAACCTCCATATATGAAAAGAAAATGATGCTTAGGTGTTAATATGTAAATACATAAGAATTGAGTGGAATGCATG
>NW_018174863.1:0-232 GCF_001263595.1 Phalaenopsis equestris
AACTTAAACTAAGGTTTAACTTCCCCACGTAAAATAAACTCAAAAATATGTTATCTCAACCTTAAATCTCTCCATCTATCTCTCTAACTAGTTTTTTTTAAATAAATCATGAGAGATGTCATCATAAACTAAAAAAAAAGATATTTCAAGAGAAACATATAAATTTGAGGCAAAAATAACAAAAGAAATCATTTGTCGAGTTTTTCCAATGGATCACATTTCTCTTCAACTA
>NW_018174864.1:0-232 GCF_001263595.1 Phalaenopsis equestris
TGAAATGAGTTTGATCATGATAAATTTGGATTTAGAATTGAAATTGGGGGCAAATTGTGGTCAAATTGATGGACATTAGGGTGAATTTGGGAAAATAGGGCCTTTAAGGGCCATTTGGAGCTTTTGGTCAATGTTGATCAAACTGATCAATTTTAGTTTAATGGAAGGTCCAAAATGGTTTTGGAGAGATTTGAAATGATGTTGAGGGTTTTGGGAAAGTTTAGGCCACGAA
>NW_018174865.1:0-232 GCF_001263595.1 Phalaenopsis equestris
TCATTTTGAAGCATCCACATGTTGATCTTAGTCATACTAACCAAGGGCTAAGGACTTGGAATAATTTAGATTAGTTTTCAAAAGAGTTAAGGAGTACTTATGGACCTTAAGGGGGCAGATGGTTTGATATGTGTGAATTGATGGTTTTGGGTATGTTAGGGAACTTGTGGTGAGTTTAAGTGTGCATGTGTAGGACCAAGCCACCCAAGGTTGAGCTAAAGCCTGATTGTCC
>NW_018174866.1:0-232 GCF_001263595.1 Phalaenopsis equestris
TCAATAAAATGTTTGCATTATGATTACTACTTTATTTGAAATCATATTAATTTCATCATAAAACTAATTGTTTTGTTTTTTTCCAAGGTTGAAAATGAAATTAACACAAATTCAAAAGTGATTAGTTGTTTGGTTTTCAGCTACTTCACAATTGCAGAAATATGTATGCTGAATCATAAAATATTTGCTGTTGATTTTCAACATAGTTAGGTTTTTTTTTTCTTTTTTTTTT
>NW_018174867.1:0-232 GCF_001263595.1 Phalaenopsis equestris
ATATATATTCAAATGATAGGATAGTGAAACCTCCAGAACTTTGATGTATTTTTTATTTTTAGATAGGGATCCACTATCCCTCCAAATGTTTTGTAAACATTTTCCATTATTAACCATAAGGAGTCATGAGTTGCTCTTTCAATTAATATATATATAACAAAAAAGCTTTCTATTAGCGAAATTCAGCTTACAGTTATGAAATGGGGAGCATCAAGACTGTCCTGTAAACCTC
>NW_018174868.1:0-232 GCF_001263595.1 Phalaenopsis equestris
TATCCATGTTTGAAGTAGTAGGGTGTATAGGAGGACTTTCATTTAAATCGACCACATTATCAACAATAGATGGGATGACCTGATGCTCATTAGATTTGTCGTTTTCTGGTTGGGTGGTGTGTGTTTGTGGAGCAAGTTGAAAGTTTTTGAGTTGAGGGTTTAATTTAAAGCAAGATGATATTTGGTGTCCGAACATAGAACAATGAGTGCAGTAAGGTGAGTGTCTTTCAAT
>NW_018174869.1:0-232 GCF_001263595.1 Phalaenopsis equestris
GTTTAAACTAAGTAAATTCAAAAGAAAATAGTAGTACCGGAACGAGGGAATCGTGGGATCTTAACCGGTGTCACTCCAATCAACTTTAACCCCCTATAAGGCTTAAATTACAACAAAACCAAAACTTTGAAACAAATCTGGTCAAACATTTTGAACCTTAGACTTTATGACTGCTACTTTGACGAGGAGCTTGGAGACAGCTTTGTGGGCAGCATGGCAAGGAGCTTGGATC
>NW_018174870.1:0-232 GCF_001263595.1 Phalaenopsis equestris
TAGATATGTAAATAAATAAGAATTGTGTGGTATGCTAGTAAATTTTCTCTAAATAAAGCAGAAGCAAAGCAGAGAAATGTTGCTTCAAATATACCCCCAATATCAAAAATTCAGGTCCATACTCAACTAATTGTCACACATTACAAGCATTATATGCATTGATGCAACTAATATACATTGATAAATCTCATTACAATGAAAAAAATAGAGATTTAATAAAATCTAACCAAAA
>NW_018174871.1:0-232 GCF_001263595.1 Phalaenopsis equestris
AAATAATAAGAAAGTTAACTTCTCTGCTTCCATTTTGACTATTCAGACTAAGATATGACACCTTTTCATCTTTGATAAATTACTGTATGCAACTTATTTGTCTGATGTAATGAAAGATAAAGCTGTATTAAACTATTGCATTCAGACATTAAAGCAATAGATGTTAGTGCTCTCATAGTTCATGCTCGGAGCATAGCAAAGAGCTCTACAGCTACTGGTTTGGGTTACCCTG
>NW_018174872.1:0-232 GCF_001263595.1 Phalaenopsis equestris
TATATATATATACCACATCCCACAGACAATGTATACCGCATTCACGCAGCCTAACTCAAATTTCATCATATGCACAACTTTTTTAGTCTCACATTGTAGGATGAAGTTAGCATTGCACTCTATATATATTAAAAAAAAGAGCATCGAAGCATGAGCTTGGAACTCATCTAGGTGGGGGGCATAATTTATATTAGCTCGACTAAACTAATGTTAATAAAATAGTTTTTTTTTT
>NW_018174873.1:0-232 GCF_001263595.1 Phalaenopsis equestris
TGATATTTTAATATAAATAATAATATTTAAATCTCTCCTCAACCTGTAACATCCTATGTTTGCATGACCATAGAAGTGTCAATTCAAGTTAGCGGGTCAGGTTCGACTCCAACCAGACCAAATAATCCTCCCAATTCCACCCCAAATAATAAACGGATTGAAAACTAAGACTCGACCCCAAGCTTGAACGACTAACATGAACCCGACCTGAATAATAAATATGTCAAATTTT
>NW_018174874.1:0-232 GCF_001263595.1 Phalaenopsis equestris
CATTTTTATGCAATCTACTAACATGCATACTTACTCTTACTCTGTTTTACAACTATCATCAGCCGTCTCTCACATTATTCATATATCTATCTCATGCATATCTCTTACCCATATCATATATATCATTTTCTAATGTAATTATCATGCATATATTTCCTATTATGTTTATCTTGTACATCATAACTATCATGCATATCATGCTCCACCTACATATCTTTTATGCATATTTTTT
>NW_018174875.1:0-232 GCF_001263595.1 Phalaenopsis equestris
AGAGGGTAAAAAATATGATTGCTCCTATTTGGCACGAAGTTACATTTTAACTTTTAAACATTTGATTCATACATTGATTAGTATCTCTTTCAAAGGGGAAAGAACTTTCACATAATTTAAACTCTTTTTTCATAAAACTAGTTTAGAAACATTTTATTTTTTCTAAGCTTTGAATATGATTTTATAGGAATTTAGCTACTTCTTTTTACACATAAAATTGCTACCATTTTTC
>NW_018174876.1:0-232 GCF_001263595.1 Phalaenopsis equestris
TTCATTTGGGTGCAATGTGGAGCTTAGGTGGAGGGTTTCAAGATGCTAAACACTAACCAAAGCTAGAAACATTGGATGGGTGAAATTTAGTTTGAACTTAGGCTTGAGGGGTCTCGATTTTGGCTCCTCCGTGGACTAGGGTGGCTGGCCATGGCAAGGGAGGTTCTTAGCTTAGGTGGCTCGGGAACCTCAGAGGGATCTGTCACAACAATTAATTTGGGCTGGTGATAGG
>NW_018174877.1:0-232 GCF_001263595.1 Phalaenopsis equestris
AAAAAAAAAGATAGCAACCCATCGGACAAAAACAACACAGGAAACTTTTAGAACGTAATCAGTACAACATAACTCATTTTTTGGGAAAGTTTGTTATTGCTCACTCTACTTTGTTGACTTTCAGGATGAGGTAAGGAGCATCAAAGTGAGTAGTCCTACCTCTGTCATATATATATTATTAAAGAGAAGATGATCCAGATGTTTTGTATGAGTGGGCCCAAAAATAGGCACC
>NW_018174878.1:0-232 GCF_001263595.1 Phalaenopsis equestris
GGAAGGAGATATTCTTAATGTGATGTCAAAAATTTTCTTTTATAAGGAATGGTCTGGGACTATTATACGAGCCCCGACCATCCCTAATGTGCCTAATATTTTGAGTACCACACTCTTTACCGGGAGAAATCGAACCCCGGATCAGAGGGGACTTACAAGTTACAACTGACAAACAGATACTCGGTCAACTGATTTGAGTACACGGCGCATCTATATATGTATGTGTGTGTGT
>NW_018174879.1:0-232 GCF_001263595.1 Phalaenopsis equestris
ATCCCATTGCTTTATTTGTAAATATGAAAGTTTAGCCGTAAGATATGTAAATACATAAGAATTCTGTGCTAGGTACGTAAATTTCTCATTTTTTTCGTCTACTCATACTGACAAATTACTTGTATCTCTTACTTTAGTTTCATTGCCGGCTTTGCCAATCATGTCTTTTGCATGGTTTCATATTGTTTTGTTCGAATCTTTTGTAACTAGCTTAATTTCCTGAATCACAAAA
>NW_018174880.1:0-232 GCF_001263595.1 Phalaenopsis equestris
ACAGTACCGTGGTAGCAATTGGTGTTATTATCGATTACTTGGTAAAAGCGGGCACTATTACACACGATACCATGATAATATCAGTGTTATTGCATGAGGGAATGGTTAGGGAGAAGAGTTATTGCCTGCAACGTAAGGGTGGCTAGTATTGCGAGATGTAATTTGGTGTTTTTGTGAGTGTATTATGAGATGACGGCGCAGATTCGTAGTGTTACGACTAAAGTGTGGAGGT
>NW_018174881.1:0-232 GCF_001263595.1 Phalaenopsis equestris
TGTGCTAACTCTGTTTTATAGGATGACATTTTGAAGATGGAATAAAAAATTTCAATAAAAAAAATGAAACAGAACAACAACAACAACAACAACATGACATAAAAAAATAAAACAAAACAACAAAATGACATGATAGGACACAAAGAAAAAAAAAACAAAACAAAACAACATGAAATAAAACAAACTAAAACAAAACCACAAAACAACATGATATGACACAAACAAACAAAAC
>NW_018174882.1:0-232 GCF_001263595.1 Phalaenopsis equestris
CACAAGTAAAGAATCACGTACCTTTTGTGGTTCATACCTTCTTAGGTTATGCTCTCTCTGATCAATGTCTTAAAGGAGCCTTGAACTGACACCTTTTAAGGCTTGTAGCCTTCAGAGTTTTTTCACTGAAGATCCTCTTTAGTTCGTCTTCCATCAATATGATAGCTTCTTATCGGGTCTTGCCTTCTGGGCTTGACTTTCTGGGGCATGTTTGAAAGAAGAATCCATTGAG
>NW_018174883.1:0-232 GCF_001263595.1 Phalaenopsis equestris
ACCACAATAACATCTGAATAATGCGGAATAACACGGGGAAATATTCTCTTGTGCTAAAATAATTTTTTTTTAAAATTTTTATGTCACATCTACGTTGCGTGATTTTATTGGACTCCCGACGTATCTGTACGTCCGGAGTCCGGGCGAAATAATTTTTCCACCTAATGAGTCTAACAATTCGAGTACCATCTCTTTAAGGCCAATGTGCCAGAGAGAATTTGAACCCCCAACT
>NW_018174884.1:0-232 GCF_001263595.1 Phalaenopsis equestris
TCCTGCGACAAACTTGCGAACACCTGCCGCAACTCTACCTGCGACAAATTTGCGAATTTCGCTAGCAGAACAACACTAAACTTCTTTGTTCACAAATGCTCCTGTTCGCGCTAATTGCACGGGAACTCATGTTCAAGAACTCCACCTCGCCTAACGCCGCGAATGTTGGTGAACTGTCGCGCATCGAAGCCCCGACGCCGCCTATACTGCGAACTCCCCGAAGCAGAACTCG
>NW_018174885.1:0-232 GCF_001263595.1 Phalaenopsis equestris
ACCTTGAACTGAAAGGTTTTAAAAGGGCTTTGGCCAGAAAAAGAAAGGGTATGCAATTAAGCTTACGAAAGAAATACTATCGCATATTGGCTTCCTTCATCATATCTCCTTTTTTGTGTTTTCTTCTTCTGTAAGGGCTCACGGACAGTGAGAGAAAGGAGAGAGAGAAGAATCTCTTGTAAACGTCGAGACGATCGACGGTGTAATCCTCAAAGCAATAAAATCCTATGCA
>NW_018174886.1:0-232 GCF_001263595.1 Phalaenopsis equestris
ACAAAGTACAATAAATAAATTATACCCTAAACTTTAGCATTCACGATAATCATTAAAAATCATTATATTGCATTGCACGCTTCAGATCGATCATTTTGATATATTAAGAAAATGTTGATACTCAAAATAAGAAATATATTTGAATAACATTTCTTGGAGTTCTTATTAAAATCGCAGTTGTTACTTGAACAAACTAATATCATGTAATACTCTTAGTGGCTTTTGTTATTTT
>NW_018174887.1:0-232 GCF_001263595.1 Phalaenopsis equestris
TGTTAAGCAATTGCATCATGGATGGTCAAGAAATCCTCTACCGATGATGTGTCGATGTGCAGCCCATCAATTTTTTTAAGGAAATTTACATACGTAGCACACAATTTTTATGTGTTTACATATGGGAAAGAGAGACCTTCAGAGATTTCATGCGAGGCATTTGCGTCTGGATGGTCGAGGGATACTCTCTTCAGGCAACCGATGCATTGTCACCCATCATTTCTGTAGGGAA
>NW_018174888.1:0-232 GCF_001263595.1 Phalaenopsis equestris
AAGAACAATTAATCTTATCCTATTAGCCACAAATAATTTCATAAATTACACTTTGCAGCCATAAATCATGTCTTAAGTCTATTAATTCTTACATTCTAGTTCCCAAGTATTATCCTAATTAATAAATGTCCCTAATCTTTACTATATAATTAATTTACGTGGATCATTAAAAGATAATTATAATAAAAAAAATGTAAAAAATACATATATGTGGTATGCAAAAACTGGATTT
>NW_018174889.1:0-232 GCF_001263595.1 Phalaenopsis equestris
TGATGATGATGATGATGATGACGATGAGGAGGATTAGATTAAACTTACTTTTTGAAGTAGATGTGAGTTTTAGATCCTTCTTATTGCAGAACTTTGATGCATGCAATATGTAGAACTCCTTTATGTACTTTTATTTTTACTACTGTTTTTGCTCCTGTTTATCTAGTTTTCTTGTATGTTAGAGAAGTTCTTTACAATGCAAATTTTCATGATCTACATGTTTTAATTTAGA
>NW_018174890.1:0-232 GCF_001263595.1 Phalaenopsis equestris
TTTTTTTTTTAGTTATTCGTGCTGTGTAGAAATTTCTTATTAAGCTCAAGGAATGGAATTCAATGAGTTAGATTAGACGAAGGGTTAAAGTAATAAAGAAGATAAAAAATAATATATTCATGAATAATTGTAATGAAAGTCCATTTTCGAAATAGATTTTTGGTATAATTGCATTCAGACCACTCAAAACATTGATATTTACAATTTAACCACCCCGCTGATTTTTTTGAAC
>NW_018174891.1:0-232 GCF_001263595.1 Phalaenopsis equestris
AGCCCGCAACATCGCTCCTACCATCAAATTTGGAGACGGATTCAATGATCTTGAGGTCATCCTCTAGAAAGCCCCATTTGTCGTAATAAAGATCGCTGCTCCAGAAATACCAGAGCCATCTGCAGAGTTCAGTTTGAGCTGCCTTCAAGACTTCCCTGCCTGTAAGAAGACTAAAGCTGCTGCCATCATGGCACCCACCAAACCTGTTATCCCCGCTGCTGCTAAGGGGAAG
>NW_018174892.1:0-232 GCF_001263595.1 Phalaenopsis equestris
CGCCATTTCAAGCTATTATGATCCTAAGTCTATTTGATCGTGAAGATAGTCGACCCAACTTGACTAGAGATCCATTCTCAGCAATCCATGAGTTATGTTGTCGAAGGAAACTTTGGTAGCCCTATGGGCAAATGAAAGAAACTTTAAAGCTCTATTCGAAGAGATGAGACTTTCACTTGTCATGAAAGTAGCCAGGATGCCTCCGAAAATAAAGGAAAGCAAGGTCCAGCTA
>NW_018174893.1:0-232 GCF_001263595.1 Phalaenopsis equestris
ACCGCCATCACTTGATTATTGCAACAATAACCGTCCGACAATCGCTGCATTTTAACCCTCATCGTAATTTCAAGAGAAATTCAACTCAACATCACACACTCTTGAAACATTACATTCCCTTACACAAGGGATAGACTCAACTTTTGCAACTCTGATATATTTTATCATGTCTGTGTGAGATTTTCAATGCTACGACAATAAACTCTTGCATTATAACATCATGAATTCTCCT
>NW_018174894.1:0-232 GCF_001263595.1 Phalaenopsis equestris
ATGGGTGAAATGGGTTTGGTTTAAAATAAGATGGCTCTTGGTTTTGAGGTTTTCTAGTGACTAAGCTGGCCGAAAGGGCCAGGGGTGGTGGTCAGGGGAGTCAGGGGAGCTAGAGGGATTCTAATGATGATTAACCCTTAATGGTTAAGGTTGACGGCAAGTGTATCTTGGTTTAAGATAAATATGGGAAGAGATTCAATAAATCAAGGGACCATTGGTCCATGGCTCATGT
>NW_018174895.1:0-232 GCF_001263595.1 Phalaenopsis equestris
CCGTGCCACGGGATTCGAACCCCCGACCCGAGGGATTTATGCTAGAGACTGCACCAATGAGCTTAGGTCTTTCACGCGTGTGTGTGTGTGCAATTCATTAATTAAATTGTAATATAAACATAAACTTATATTACCTAAGTTTGCTTGGATCAATCTACCTTCTCCTTTTGCTAGCACACTTCAACTATTTCTTCTCCCCTCCAAGCTGAAATTCTATACCTTGATTCCTATA
>NW_018174896.1:0-232 GCF_001263595.1 Phalaenopsis equestris
GCTTTCCGCTCTCAAGCAATAGAAAGATAGAGTAAGGATTAACAGTAGAGAGAACTCAACTCTTTCCATCTGAGTTGGGATAATTGTTGCTCTCTTGCTCTATCCATATTTATAGCCCATTGGTTGGAAGATTTCTCCAAAATTCTCTCCTACACTCTTTTTCTATATGATTGAGATAAAGTGTGATGATGATGGAGTGATTACTGCTAAAATAATTGAGATAAATAATATT
>NW_018174897.1:0-232 GCF_001263595.1 Phalaenopsis equestris
AGTTCTGCTCTCTCATTCAGAAGTGGTTTTCTAATAACAACTATAGTGTGATGGTAAATAGTAAAACTCAGGGTTTCTTTTCAGCTAACAAGGGCATTAAGCAAGTAGATCCCCTCTCCCCTACTATTTTCATTATTGCATCTATCTAGGCTCATAAATAAGTTGCAATATGAGCATTCACATTTTCAATTCTCACATAAATAAAAAATTGTGGTGAGTCACCTTGCATATG
>NW_018174898.1:0-232 GCF_001263595.1 Phalaenopsis equestris
AAATAATTCATCACCGCCTTCTAAGTTAAATATATCTGATATGACTTCTAACCCATAGCTTGACATTTCAAAACTTAAGAACACATTTCATGTGATTCTCTCCATAAAATGCCTCACATAATTCTCTTTGAAATACACATGTATGTTAAAATCTCAAATCGCCACCTTACCTTATTTTGTGTGCATATTAAAGGGTTCAATGAAGAACCACTAACCTTATTTGACATACAAT
>NW_018174899.1:0-232 GCF_001263595.1 Phalaenopsis equestris
CATGTTTAATTTCTAGTTTTACTCTTCCTAGCACCCTCACATAGATACTTAGGTTTTTGTGCATGGATATGCAACATAGTCACCTCCAGGTTTAGCAAATGATGTGAGAAATTTTTCCCTTCGATTCCTCAAAGGAGAAGTTCTCCACGAATCGTAGAATGGATTAGCTCTGAAGCTTTTTCCATCCTAGAATTTTCCACAACTTTATAAAATGAACTAGCTACAAAGCTTT
>NW_018174900.1:0-232 GCF_001263595.1 Phalaenopsis equestris
CTCCTTTCTTAGGAGCACAATGAATAGGACTAACCAATGCACTATCAGATATAGGATAAATAATTCCTGCACCTAACCACTTCAAAATTTATTTATTTACCACTTCTTTCATTGTTGGATTTAATCTTCTTTTTTGATCAGTACTAGATTACAACTTTTCTTCCATTAAAATTATGTGCATATAAATTAAACTACTGAATACTTTAATATCAGCTAATGTCCAACCAAAAGC
>NW_018174901.1:0-232 GCF_001263595.1 Phalaenopsis equestris
GCCTCCAAAATCTCTTCAAAAATCATCCAAATACAATGAACCTTCTAGAAACGGGGGATGAACCGCCTTTAGCGTCGTTGGCTCTGGTTCTGGCGTCGTCAGCGCTGAGTAAAAATTTCAGCAATTCTATTGCTCTGCACGTCAGCGTTGCCCTTGTCACGGCCTACGTTGAGTACTTCTTCAAAAACATCATTTTCACTTCAAATTCCATCATTTTTGCTTCCTTTTTTCT
>NW_018174902.1:0-232 GCF_001263595.1 Phalaenopsis equestris
GTAAATGTAGGGATCATGAAAGTTTTGTGAAGTGCGGAGAACGTCTGTATAAGTTCTACTGTGCTGGATTTTATTGAAATTTAATTGTAGATATTCACAAAAATTTATGAGGTGCAAAATTTTACTTTGTTGCGTTTATTTTAGGATTTGGACCCAGTTTTAGATAAGTGTTGCATCTGAGCTTATAAGAATGAGCTTTTGTCTTTGAAACACGAGGCACAGTGCTTCTTGA
>NW_018174903.1:0-232 GCF_001263595.1 Phalaenopsis equestris
CATAAAATGTATACATAAAATTGTACATTAGTTTGGTGTATCACCTGGTATGACTGATTGGAGCTCTTTGGGTTGATTGGAGCTAAATGAGGTAGATCATGCTGGTGCTTGCAGGCCAACTAGAGTTGGTCAAGCCGAGTGGAGTAGGCGGGTCGGCTGGATGAGGCTGAGTAAAAGAGGTTGAATGAATGAGTTTAACTATTCTCTCAGGCGAGTTTGGGCAAGCTTCAGT
>NW_018174904.1:0-232 GCF_001263595.1 Phalaenopsis equestris
TCAGAAGGATGCACCTTGAGATGGAGCAAAAAGTCATTATCGAGGTGAAGAAATTGATAGAGGACTTTGTAAGAGAAGAGCAATATCCCACGTGGTTAGTCAACATTGTACAAATTAAGAAGAAAAATGGACAAATATGTGTATGTTTTGACTTCAGGGATTTGAAAAAAGCTGTCCAAAAGATGAATTTTTATTGCTGATACCAGAAATGATGGTGGACATTGCTTCGACA
>NW_018174905.1:0-232 GCF_001263595.1 Phalaenopsis equestris
TAAAGTATTGGCTACAATTGGATATGTTTGAGACATGTGTTAAAACTTTCACATGATGCCATGATGTATAAATCCATCATCGAGATAAAGAAAACTATAAAATTCTTAATGAAACTAAGGAATTGGATGAAGTGAGAGGGAGGAACTGTCGGCGCTAAAAAAGAAGGGGGAAAGTTAAAAATTGGTGGGTGATTTAGTCAAAAGTTGTCCGTAAAAAACTGTCGGTCGCTGG
>NW_018174906.1:0-232 GCF_001263595.1 Phalaenopsis equestris
TTTGGTGAAAATAAAAAATTTTGAGTTTAAAGTGTTGCTCTTGCCTAGAGAAGACGAAATTCCAACTTTGTTTGCCATAAAATTGCCTAAAATCCGAGCAACATCAAGCCCAAGGTGCAAAAACTAGAGGTTGAATGTGACTCAAGGGTTAAAAATGGTGTTTCACTCTGGAAATCATGAATTTTAAAGGTTTTAGGGTCGGTTCGGGTCGGGATAAAATTATATACTTCTT
>NW_018174907.1:0-232 GCF_001263595.1 Phalaenopsis equestris
ATTCCCATCCTCACATTTGGGGCAGGCTTAGATGTCCTATTCCCATCCTCATAAATGGAGTACGCTTAGTTGTTCTATTCCTTGCAAATTTCTTCAATCTTTCTGCTCCATTGTCAATCTTTGCATTCGGTGTTGGCTTAGACGTACTATCTCCATCCTCACATTTGGGGTAAGATTAGATGTCCTATTCCCATCCTCACATTTGGAGTATGCTTAGTCGTCCTATTCCCAT
>NW_018174908.1:0-232 GCF_001263595.1 Phalaenopsis equestris
AGTCCCAATATAATTTTGCATCAGAACTCCTAATGCAATATTTTTTCAAAATATGGAGATTTAGCCACTGTTAAATAATATATTTCTGGCTTGAAGCAATCATGACAGAATATTACAAATCACAGCATAAATATTTGGGGTGATTTGAACCGCTATGTAGTAGTTTAGGTTATATAAGAATTAAGAATTATTTGTCTTATATGATTAATATCGATTTAATTTCATGAATCTT
>NW_018174909.1:0-232 GCF_001263595.1 Phalaenopsis equestris
TGTGCAAGAAGTAGGATGACACTCGGGAGGATGAAAGGAGAGATAAATATCTTGGAGGGGTTGAGCTACAACCTGAGCATCGCTCAGATCCGTGGCGACGATTACCACCTTGGACAAGGGACAACCAGAGCACTACTTTGACATTGGATACAACTCTCAAGTGGAAAAATACTCGAACAAAAATAAATTCAGATTTTGTAAAACAAGACCTTAACTTGAAGCATTTCCTCTC
>NW_018174910.1:0-232 GCF_001263595.1 Phalaenopsis equestris
TAATTATTTATATAATAATATATTGCATATATTATCTATATAATGATATATTATATATTTATATCTAAGTTTATGCGGTAACAGCTCATGTGGTGATATGATTATGTGTCTTTTTTTTGCATACAATTGGTCTATGTTCGAATTCAACACTCCACATCTAATTTCTTCAATCTAATTTTAACAATCAAATTTCGAGCCGAACCGAACACGAGCCGAACACGAACACAAATAT
>NW_018174911.1:0-232 GCF_001263595.1 Phalaenopsis equestris
TTCCCGAGCTTATTTTGATTCTCCATTTAATTAGATTTAATTTAATGGCATGTTTACCATATGAATGGCTTCGTCACACTTAGTTCAATCCATAGGATCAAACCCAAAGTCATTTGGTGGAGGAATCGGAGAGATCATAAGGTTTTAGAGTGGACGGTTACGGGTTCACTCTATTTGGGGGTGATGACGCTGAACCATTGGATCGCGTGTGTATCAAATGAAGGGCTCTGAT
>NW_018174912.1:0-232 GCF_001263595.1 Phalaenopsis equestris
GCACCAACACGGTTCGAGAACGTAACGCGTCCCAAACGCAGTGCCAAACACGGCCTTAATCTAACTGAAGAGATTTATATTCATAATATAGGCCCTTACATCATCTATTTTATATATTTATAGGCCATGATTACAGCACAACTCTTATATATTTATAGATCTATCCTTTTATTTTTATATTTATATATATAACACTAGTATTTAAAATTACATTAGAAAATATTGTTATTAC
>NW_018174913.1:0-232 GCF_001263595.1 Phalaenopsis equestris
AATGCTCGCTCCTAAATCACATAAAGCTTTTCCACGAAATTTCTCCCTAATTACACAAAGTATGGTAAAGCTACTAGGATCTTTAAGTTTTTGAGGATGCTTTTTTCTAAATTATTGCACTACATTCTTTATTAAGTGTAAAAGTCTCATGATCTAAAAACTTCCTTTTTATTTAAAACTTTGTTCATAAATTTGGTATAACTTGGCTTCTGTTCCAAAGCCTCAACAAAAA
>NW_018174914.1:0-232 GCF_001263595.1 Phalaenopsis equestris
CAAGGTATTTATGATATAGTTGGTTTTGAAAATTTCCCAGCATAAAGTACTATCTTTTAACAAAATGGGATTGAAAAAATCGCAATTTGGATCAAAACAACAATAGATTTATCAGACGGAATTGAGGCAAAATATTGTCTAAAACAAGGAGAATCACCTTGGAATACTTCAATATGCACCTAAGAATCCTGATGAACCCCAATTAATTCATTGTTTTAGCAAATTCAGACAT
>NW_018174915.1:0-232 GCF_001263595.1 Phalaenopsis equestris
ATTGACCAAATTAGGGGACATGTCAAAAATGCTTACCACAAGTCTTCATGCCCACCACTCAGAAGCATTAATGGTTTGCTTCACCGGATCTCACTATAAGCCCAGTTGATCCTTATTTCAATTTTTTTTTCAAAATTTCCAATCCTTCTTTAGCTAATCAAACTTGTTCTTTAAGTGCATCATATCGTACTCTCTGTCTGTAATTTCCTTGAATTTTCTGATAATATTTTGT
>NW_018174916.1:0-232 GCF_001263595.1 Phalaenopsis equestris
TAAAAAAACCTGATAGGAAGAATGAGAATCCTGCTGCCTTTTTTACTGAAGCTAAATGTATTCAACTTGCTTCCTCCTGTCAACTGATTTTGGTCGGGAAATTTCTGTATAGTCATCTCAAAATGAAGCTTATTCGCAGGGAATTTGAGCTTATGCATCTTGATGAGGGGTGGAAAATTGGATTGTTAGATGGACGACACATTCTTATACAATTAAACAATGAAGAGGATTG
>NW_018174917.1:0-232 GCF_001263595.1 Phalaenopsis equestris
AAAAAAGCTATAGATGTATGGGTAACAACAAAAATACAAACACATTAAGGAGCAAATTTCATTCTATATTTTACAAAGTAAGAATTTTCTAATTATAGCATTTGCTATGGAGTGTGAATTAGTGTGGATGATGCACTAGATCAGGGACGGCACAAGCATTGTTTTTTAAGGTGGGCAAAATTATTAAATATCTAAATTTTACTATTTATATAGAAAAAATTACAAATTCCAG
>NW_018174918.1:0-232 GCF_001263595.1 Phalaenopsis equestris
GATGAATCTGCTGTTTAATCTATTCATGTTAAAAGGCTTGACAGAAAGTTGATATCTCCATCTTGGAAGGCATCTTAATTGTCCAAACTCATATTATATAGCATTTATGACGAACTTTAAATTCAAGATTATTTGATGAATTGATTTAACCATGGCTTAGGGACTATTGTCAGGATTACCGAGGGTAAGTGTAGAAAAGTACGCTAAAACAAGTATTGTAGTGCGCGCCTAA
>NW_018174919.1:0-232 GCF_001263595.1 Phalaenopsis equestris
ATAACCAATCGATGATCAGTTTTTAACCTGTGAACTCCTATTAATTTGAACTTTAATTTCAATGTTGCGATCTAAATATTGCCAACTTTAACTTTCGATCAAGAGATTGAATCATCAAAATTTTAAGGATCACGATCCCATTACTCTCTTCAAGATCTAATGTCCAAATTAAGATCATGAGCAATTAACCATCCATTTGATCACTTGATCCCAAATTGTAGGATCCTAAAAT
>NW_018174920.1:0-232 GCF_001263595.1 Phalaenopsis equestris
CTTATCAACAGATTATTCAATAAGCTACAGCTGTCTCAAACAGACTCTAAAGATTACACCAAATTCATTGGCTTTGCAAGATCAATACATCCTGTATCGTAGAAATATAATTATGATTCATAAAAATTTCTAATAATTAACTCTATAAATATAATAATTTGAAATATAAATTTGTACCTGTCCAAGCTTAGCGTTAGGCAGCTTAGCCGTAAGCGTATCCTGCAACTCTTTC
>NW_018174921.1:0-232 GCF_001263595.1 Phalaenopsis equestris
AATCACAAAGGCACGAACCTCATAAATCTTAAAAGACTCACAAAATCTGTTTGTTGTTTGTGTTTCTGTTACTTTGCTTTATAAGAACCCTAGGATTTTAAAACTCTCTTTGGGATTATTCTAGGCTTGGTTTGCTAAATTAGTAATTTGGAGATCTTTTTTGTGAAAAAAAATCTATTACAGTTTCCCTATGGGATCGATGCACGACACTCTTTAGCAACATTAATACTTG
>NW_018174922.1:0-232 GCF_001263595.1 Phalaenopsis equestris
GTGTGTGTGTGTGTGTGTGTGTGTGTGTCATAGTTAATTCCCCTAACAAATTAATGTATAGTCCTGTTTATGTAAACTTAATATTACTTAATTCTTTAATTTCTATGTATGCTTGTATTGGTGGCATTGAGATAATGTTATGCTATTATTCATCATCATATCACTGCAATAATATCATAATATCATTAAATTCACACATTCATATATCTCTAATCCACACGTAATATTTTTA
>NW_018174923.1:0-232 GCF_001263595.1 Phalaenopsis equestris
TCACATTTTGATGTGACCAATTTTAATTGGACACCGGATACAAATTTACATCAGGTGTTCTGATGCAATAATTTCTCCGAAAATCCACAATTAAATTTGTAAGAAAAATGATAGTATAGATGAAAATCTACCAATAAATATGAATGCAAGCATATATAGAACAAGTTCACAAAAAATTATTAAAGAAACATATTACAATGCTCATATATTTTTCATTCTATAGAAAAAAAAA
>NW_018174924.1:0-232 GCF_001263595.1 Phalaenopsis equestris
AAATAAAGTTAAAGCAAGAAGTAGAACCTGTACCGACGAATCTCAGAACTTTTAGGGAAGAAGACAACAAAAGGGTGAGGAGTCCGTTTAGGGTTGCTTCCGCGCAGAGGAGACGAGGCGAGTGGGAGAGATGAAGCAAGGTCGAGCAGGGCTTCTTCTGCATGCGGAAGAGCTCGCGGGATCGAGCGGGAAGTGCTGAATGGGAGCTTCGATGCAGAGGAGAGGCGTGCGG
>NW_018174925.1:0-232 GCF_001263595.1 Phalaenopsis equestris
CGGCTTCGGGAAGGAGGGCCGCGGGCTGAAGTGTCGGGCAAGGACGAATGAGAAGTTAACTTTCTCTCGCGTGGAGGAGGAGGAGTTCGGTTGGTTCGAGACCGAGAAAAGGAAATGCCAGACACGCAAACGAGAGAGGGAAGGTAGGCAGAGCTCGGGTGTGCGAGTTTAGGGATTTAGGGCTTACAGAGGAAAGGAAGGATTTGGTTTATATAAATTGATATATATATAT
>NW_018174926.1:0-232 GCF_001263595.1 Phalaenopsis equestris
AGTGAACTCTAATATTTGGATAGAAATGGGATGGACTCATCCTTGACATTCATGATAGAAAGTGTTGGAGTAAGAGAATCTAGGAGTGTTGAGAATGTATTACCTACTACATCACAAGCATTTGGGACATTCTTCATGTAGTCTATTGAGTCGTTTGTATTCGTCTTTGTATGAAAATGCAAACAAGCAGAAACTTGTGTGTCATACCTGTGAGTTTGGTAAGTATAATAAA
>NW_018174927.1:0-232 GCF_001263595.1 Phalaenopsis equestris
AAACCCCACACCAAAAATAGTGCCGACAGTCGTCAGACGCACTCCTATGTCGTCCCTGTGAGAAGGTGCAGACGGAGGAAGGTGACTGCCCAAATGAACAGTAAGCTGGTCCATTGGCTCTTGCTTAGACTCCAGCAACACAATCTAATGAGGTAAAACATGAAGTTGTTGGTGCTTTGGCATCGTATGGGGCACTTGAAGTAGCTATGAGGGAATTGTGTGAGAGGTTGTT
>NW_018174928.1:0-232 GCF_001263595.1 Phalaenopsis equestris
AATTATAATAATTACAATATTAAAAAAAATCATAAAATTTTTTCTGAGTATATTTCTGACCTAGGCAAACCTCCAATCATTTTTCCATAAATTAAAACTCCATTTTTGGGTTAATTAAATAATTTAACATTGAAAAATCCTATTTTTAAAACAGTTATTTAAATGAAATAAAATTGTGGAAAATCATATTTTCTTCCATGATATTTTAATTATTTCATGGATAGGATACTGA
>NW_018174929.1:0-232 GCF_001263595.1 Phalaenopsis equestris
GGTGTGTTTTGCTATCAAAAAGTTAGTAATAGTTATATATATTTTTTTATGCAATAATTTATTTATTCGAATATTTCTATCATGATATGCATCTATGAATGAGCTTCAATATCCTTGTAGCTATGACAACATGGTCATTTCTATGTTTATTAAGAATTAGGATTATGTGCATATAAATTAAAATATAAGAAATCATACATGAGAAATTATGTGTTAGATATGTAGATAAATC
>NW_018174930.1:0-232 GCF_001263595.1 Phalaenopsis equestris
TCTCTCGATCACGATTGATGATAATCTCATTCTGGTTCTTGTCATCCAAATCGGCTAGTCTTCGTTGCAGACGACAATTTTTTTGTTGGATCTCTTCCCTAGTAGAGCAAATGTATCTTTCTGCGGTGGCATGGTTAAACTTGGGAACCAGAAGAAAAAAATTTGATGGAGGTGGATTGGTTTGGGTAAGCGCGGATGCTAGGAAACCCTAGGATGGGATTAGGGTTGAACT
>NW_018174931.1:0-232 GCF_001263595.1 Phalaenopsis equestris
GGTAATTTAAGATGTAATTAACAATAAGGGCTTGCCATTATAGAAAGATTTTCTAAACCTAGTTTAATATAAACTATATTTAATTTTGTGTATTAAATAGAGAAACTTGTCAGATTATAAATAATATTATTTTTGCAGACCAAATGAATATCATACATTTCTTAGTTTATTTCATCTAGCCACTCTCAAGTCTTGTATTTATCTTTTAGGATAGATACATGACTTGAGGTGT
>NW_018174932.1:0-232 GCF_001263595.1 Phalaenopsis equestris
TTCATTAAATCAAAAATTCAAAGTCGTTCCATGCCAATGGTGCCAAAAATTGGATATGAATGAAATACTTCAAAGCACTAGGAAATAAATGCAGGTATATGTATCATTCAAGCATTGCACCTCCTTGATATTCCTTGGAGTCACCATGTCTCTCAACACCTTGATTTTGTTATGGATTTGCCTCAATTTCGCAATGAGTAACCATGAATCCCAAAAACTTTCCTGATGTGAC
>NW_018174933.1:0-233 GCF_001263595.1 Phalaenopsis equestris
GTTAAAATGAGAGAGAACAGAGATGAGAGATTATAGGAAAGAGAGACCATTAGAACAGAGATGAGGGTCCAAGGGACCTTTCTTTATGGAGATATTGTTCTCTCTCTCTTCATCTTCTCACTTTTTCACTTTCTTTTTGTCTATCACTTGCTTTTTCTATCTCTCTCTCCTCTCACTTTTTCACTCTATCTCTCTCTATCTTTTCTCTTTCTCTCAATATTGTCTCTCTTCTC
>NW_018174934.1:0-233 GCF_001263595.1 Phalaenopsis equestris
TTTCGCGACTTCTTAAGTTTTCCTGTAGTCTCCTCGCTCCCGGGAGAGCACTTTTGATTAAGGCTGGTGATTGAGAATTGACTATCAGGATTCGCGGCAATAGGAGAGGCGTTCGAGTGGAGCTGGGGCAGTGCTGGGAGGGGCTTGCAGCGAAGCAGGACATATGCATGGCTTCTCCATCTGCCTCCATGATTTCGGATAGGAGCCTGCAGAAAAAGAAGAAAGATGGGGGT
>NW_018174935.1:0-233 GCF_001263595.1 Phalaenopsis equestris
TTAATTACCTCATGAGAAAATGGTATTGTCTTCCCTCTTACTATGACTCCTTCCTCATCAACCTATGAGAAATTAGCATAGAACTCTCGTACCACAAAAATCATGGTGACAATAGAAAAATAACAAAATTGCCCCCGCTGGCAGCTAGCAATCAACCCTTCAACAGCTTCTCTCATATTTTTGAAACATTGCGCAGGAATTAATTTTCTCAAATGTAGTGTATCTCTGTATCA
>NW_018174936.1:0-233 GCF_001263595.1 Phalaenopsis equestris
TCGGCATGGGTATATAACGACCAATAGATATATATGCATGATGATAGAACAGAGTTCCCTTCTATCTCAAAGAACCGTTCATCGAGCTCAATGATGGAGTTAGATGGGTATGGACAAGCTCGATAGCTTTATTCACACCGTTGAGCTTAGCAAAAAAAAGTAGAGAATATGGGCAAACTTGGCTAAATGAGCTCGCCGAAAAGTGTAAGATTGATGATCCTAGTCACAGGAAT
>NW_018174937.1:0-233 GCF_001263595.1 Phalaenopsis equestris
AAATAAATGTGAGCCATAAATAAAAAAATATAACAGCTATTTGATGCGTGACACCTCAAAATTGAAGTCCTAATGCAGTAGGATTCCTATTTGTTCCTTTTTCTTAAGCCAGGAGATGGTTCCACATTTTATATTATGAATTATAAAGAAGGGTCAAATTTCCAATTTTTCTTCATCATTCTATTGCATTATAGGCAGACAACGGATGCAACAACATAAAAATTATGATAAAA
>NW_018174938.1:0-233 GCF_001263595.1 Phalaenopsis equestris
CTTCAATAGTTTAAAAAAACAAATCACTTGAATTGTTAATTTATAACTATCAATGAGTGATCTATATACAATTATCCCTTTCATTTCATGCTCTCGCATTGACTATATCAATTCTCTCTTTTATTTAAATGTTTTGGATAATTTATTTTGTGGTTTTTGGTGATATGTAACAACCGAAGGCAAACATTTCAAAATAAATTGTGTTTTGAATATTTTAAAAAAAAAGTAAATTT
>NW_018174939.1:0-233 GCF_001263595.1 Phalaenopsis equestris
TATATATATATATATATATATATATATAAGAAAACCGCACAAAATAACCTCAAAATATTTTAAGAAAATAAATTGGTTTATTTTAAATATTACAAATATATTTTGTTTTGAATTAAAATATAAATAAAACAATATATACAAATCATAAAATAGAAATTAAAAGTGGTCCTGAAATGCCTCTTAATAATGCTAAGAACTCAGGAGACATTTAAGGATTTTTTATTTTATTTTAT
>NW_018174940.1:0-233 GCF_001263595.1 Phalaenopsis equestris
TAAATTTATGAGTCATTACACATTTACATATTTGTAACCGACTTTGACATTTTTTTACCACGGTAAATACTGTTAGCATTGTTCCACATATGCAGCAACTGTTTCTGCACCGTTGCATATTCATAACTACTCAGTTTGGTTGTTTGGTCTTTGCTTGGCCGGTTATGGGCATTCGACCGACTGAAAGATTCTCAGTCGACATTTATGAGGGGATTCGTCGTGAATATTCATTG
>NW_018174941.1:0-233 GCF_001263595.1 Phalaenopsis equestris
GTGATAATCATATCTGGTTTATTTATTCATCTTTCTATTCTTCCTTCTTTAGCATGGTCCTTCCTTATTTTGGGAATCAGTGATATACAAAACCACGGGAGATGTGTGCTATAACTTGCCTAATTCCATGGTTTAGATGTAGTGGGTTGTTTTGGTAGACTTCTGGTGGAAGTTTCATGCAAGTGAGAGACTGAGAGAGAGAGGAGGGGAGGAGGGAGGAGGGAGGAGGGAGG
>NW_018174942.1:0-233 GCF_001263595.1 Phalaenopsis equestris
AGTGAATAATCCAAATCTTTGTAAATTATGTTGTGCCAAATAGGAGAAATTTTATTCTTTATCCTCTATACGAGCAAAAAAGAACATTGACTAATCCAGAGTTTAGACCCAAAATTTGTGGTTAGGCTGGAAAGTTACTAACTTTCACTTTAGAGTTCACACGTTTCTCTCACCTGAGGGCTAACAACAAGCTTTAGCTTCCAAACATCTGAACCAAATTGAGGATTTTAGTC
>NW_018174943.1:0-233 GCF_001263595.1 Phalaenopsis equestris
CTGCTGCATTCTTGAAGCGTTTGGGTTAGGGGTCTTGTGCTTTTGCATCAAGGTAAGGTTCTTCTCCTTCTTTGAATTATTTAAGCCGCAAAGATTTCTTTCCTTTCTCTCCGATCAGACCATAAGAAACTTCAATCGAGTAAACCTAAACCTGTTGTATCTTTGGCTTGAATCATGCATGTTGCTTTGAATTTTCTGTTTTAGTTGGATCTGAGTTCAAATTTGTTGAAATT
>NW_018174944.1:0-233 GCF_001263595.1 Phalaenopsis equestris
ATTTAATGAATTAAAATAGCATTCCAACATCAAATTATCCAATAAAATAACCAAATAAACAAAATGCATTTAATCTAACATAAATACAACATTGTTCACAGAAAAATATATATTCAAATGTACAATATAATCATTAAAAAAAATATTCCTGCTAATCCTCCACTTCTATATCCTCATCCTCATCCTCTACCTCTTTTGTCCTCTTCCAATGCTAGCTTGCCATGTTGTCTCAT
>NW_018174945.1:0-233 GCF_001263595.1 Phalaenopsis equestris
AATGTTATAAGGAATTTGGAATTCAAAATTGGGGAGATTGGATAAGTTAAGGCGTGTAATTTGGGGAACTTAGACATGTGGTCAAATTAGGCATTTTGGTTGGGCTTCAAATTTAGGTTTGAAATTAGGTTCAATTGAGCTTCATTTTAGTTTCAATCAAGCTTATTCATGATGAATTTAAATTTAGAATTCAAATTGGGGAAATTTGGAATCAATTTGGTGGAAATTGGGGG
>NW_018174946.1:0-233 GCF_001263595.1 Phalaenopsis equestris
GTTACATTACACTCTGAACCCCTAGTAAAGTAGGATTAACAAGGTTTATTTTGGGTAATATATATTAATAAGGTCAGGAGTCTAAGAAGGTGCCCAGCTGGGTACATGAGTCGAGTGACTATTATCTGTGAGTCGGCAAACTAATCCGGGCAGATTGTCTTATATGCATGGTTTTTTAGGTGAATCCTTTAGGAGGACTGACACGCCTAAAAATTACCTATTTTTTCATATAT
>NW_018174947.1:0-233 GCF_001263595.1 Phalaenopsis equestris
AAATGGAGTTTTACTATGCAATTTTGTGATTTTTTTGGCAATCTAGCTTTTTCAGGAATTCAGCGCATCTTGCGCTAAATCTGGCACATCATGCGTCAACTCTCTGTAAATTGGTGCATCTTGCACCAATGTCTTGATTTTCCCATATTTTGTTTTTATTGGAAAATTGCAAAGCACCACTTTACTTCTACCTCTAATTAAATCAAATGAACTTTTACAATCATAATTGAACA
>NW_018174948.1:0-233 GCF_001263595.1 Phalaenopsis equestris
ATCTTATGTTCTATGTTTTTTGTTGCATAAGGATGGTGCATGTCCGAATTCAACACTCTACATCTATTATTTTAATTTATTTAAATGAGTTAATTTTGAGTCGAATATGAACTAGAATAGGTAAATTGAGCAGATCACATACTGTTTACGAGCAATTTCAGATAAAATTAATTTTGAATGAGCCAAACACGAGCCTAGCTGAGCTCGCTCAAGCTTGGCTCGTTTACAACCCT
>NW_018174949.1:0-233 GCF_001263595.1 Phalaenopsis equestris
ACATGATTATTTCTTATTGCAAGGAGAAAAAGAAATGAAACTACTCAGACTTCATGAGGATACCATAACAAAATATGATTTATATTAAAATCCAAATTTACACAAGTAAAACAAAACTCAAACAATACTTATCTGAAACTTCTCCCCAAGCAAATTCTTAAAGTTCCTTTGATGAATTTTTACTCCAATAATCACACTAAACACACACTAGAAAGACTCTCACCAACACACTC
>NW_018174950.1:0-233 GCF_001263595.1 Phalaenopsis equestris
TCCAACTTGTAAAAGTCATGACCTGAATAGGTTTGCTCGAACCCAGAAAAATCCCAATCCGAATCCTACCCGCCTTTAACCTTTCAATACAAACCTAATCCGTATAGCTCATTTAACATAAGGAGTAACTACTAGTTGTGTTAAAATTGGTTCTCGAGTCAATTTTGGGCGAATTCCGGGTTAACAGGTAGATTTTAAGTCAATTTAGTGTTGGTGGGACATTTTTGAATTAT
>NW_018174951.1:0-233 GCF_001263595.1 Phalaenopsis equestris
AAGTAAAAATATTAAAATGTTCAATTTAAAACTATAACGCCGTCTGTCCTCAGCGGCACTGTCCTCCTGGGAAACTATCGTACCACGACCACTGTCAGCATGGGAGTATGCCAGAATGTCTGCCCAACGGAAGAAACCACATCGTGTTGAAACACCCCTCTAACAACCGTAAAACTGTCTCCCACTGCTATGAGGCTGGTGTGACGTGAGTAAGGGAGCTGGTAGTTCGCAGT
>NW_018174952.1:0-233 GCF_001263595.1 Phalaenopsis equestris
CATGCATATATTTCATATATTTTTATATGATTTTAAATTAAAATGTGAGAAATTCAGATTCATATAACAAAATTCTTATTTATTTATATCCCCAACCCCTAAAATTTTATATTTACATGTATAGTATTTTGGTGTCATAAAATATGAATAAAAATGTATATCTTTTTTCTTTTTAGAAGTTAATAGTAGGAATAATTTTGGGGAATTTACATACATAGCACCCAATTCTTATG
>NW_018174953.1:0-233 GCF_001263595.1 Phalaenopsis equestris
TGATGAAAAGAGGGGTATAAATACCCATTACAGGAATTATTGGTAAGGACAAAAATAAAAACAAAATACAGTAGAAAAGGAAAAGAATAATAATAAAATATAAGAGACAGTTGATTTCTCTAATTTAAGATTCCCGCATCTAAAGTGGTATACATGTGAATGTCTATGCCTAGAGAATTAAATGGAGATTCCCTAGAACCCTCATATAATTTATAACCCTCTAAATATAGAGT
>NW_018174954.1:0-233 GCF_001263595.1 Phalaenopsis equestris
TATATATATATATATATATATACAGTTATATGACAAAAAAATTTATTATATTCATAAAAGCAACCAGGTTTTCTTGATGAATGATGAGCATCTAATTATAAAAATTTACAAAATTAGTAAAATCATAAATTTACTGAAAAAAAATAGAAGTTTATGAGTAATTAGGCAAACTTCTATAGTGAAACTAGGGAAAGGGTCCATTTATTCGTATTTTTGCCTCATATTTATAGAGG
>NW_018174955.1:0-233 GCF_001263595.1 Phalaenopsis equestris
TAAGGCCACTGAGGTAATTAATTAACTATATTTGAGAATTATGATTCAGGGTTATGATAAAGGGGGTTGAGAGAAAATGTCCTTTGTGAAGGTTTTTTGAAGCATAAGCGTCCTACAATGTAGAAACTATTTTTTTCCTAACATAAATATAATGACTTGTCTTATTACAATTGAAGTAGCTTGCACTTTATATTTTATCAAGAATCATAATGTAATATATGATTTTAGATCCA
>NW_018174956.1:0-233 GCF_001263595.1 Phalaenopsis equestris
ATATTAAGGTTAGAAGGTGGATGGTTCACGGATTGAAGGACTTGGGGACGATGAACGGATGCCGACCAATTGCTCGTGTATCATTTGGATAGTTGAGATTGCGTCGAACTCTCGGATGGTGCATGAACGGCGGGCCGAGTCAACGGTGAATCAGATGGCAGCGCTGAACCACAAGACACCAAGTGGAGGCTTTGGAGATGCTAAGGATTACGTGGCACAACATGGTTTAAATA
>NW_018174957.1:0-233 GCF_001263595.1 Phalaenopsis equestris
TTTAACGATAATATATAAGCAACAATAATGGTTGAGCTTAGCAGTCCTATATTAGAGATTATACAACAATGGTCAAGCAACAATAGTCGGGCGTTGGTTGTGCAACTATGATAATCGAGGTGTGTCAATTTGACGATGGTTAATGATGCTTCAAATCGATCATGGCAATGGCCCAGCAGCAGCAATTTGACTCTGATAGTTATAGTTCTAAGATTATTCAATCATCTATTGTA
>NW_018174958.1:0-233 GCF_001263595.1 Phalaenopsis equestris
AGAGTGTTGCGTCGTTTCCTCGCGAGTCTAGCTTAGACATTTTTCTGACTTGGTGGTCCGCCGGGCCGGCTCCTTCTTACAGCGTCAGGATCGAAGCTTCTTAACCGAAGGAGCTCTGTGCTCTCCAAGGCACAGCAACACCGGACCGGAGATTACGGGGCACCTCGATTTCTTTCTCCTCCGGCGGCGAACATGGACGGCTTCTCTCTCTTCATCTTCTCCATCCTTCTATT
>NW_018174959.1:0-233 GCF_001263595.1 Phalaenopsis equestris
AATAATAAAAGAAAATAAAGTGAAAATTCAACGTCGGCATCTTAAATTTCTTTTGACTAGATATGTAAAGAGTTATGGACATGGGCTTTTCTATAATATTTTGGCAGTGCGTTTAAAATGTTAAATGACAGGCCTGAATTGATTGCATATGTCTGTTTTTTTTTTTTTTTTACAAATATATTTAGAGAAATTGTTTTTTTTTATTTTATTTTCTACAATTTGTAAGATAAGAA
>NW_018174960.1:0-233 GCF_001263595.1 Phalaenopsis equestris
AGAAGACTAGAATCCATGAAGTTGAGGCTTCCTCAATTCTCGTGGCATTCTGCAAGAATGTTCCAATCCCAATAAAAGGTAACAAAATCCTACTTAATTATGTCTTCCTCTCAGAATTATGTGGTTAACCCTTTCATTTCCACTGCATAATTGTTAGAGGTCATATCTTCATGAAAAATTTTAATATCCTACTTGGCCAAACTAGAAGTAAATGAAATTTTGAAGTTAACCAA
>NW_018174961.1:0-233 GCF_001263595.1 Phalaenopsis equestris
CAGGCTGGATGCCGATGGCACAGACCTATAGAACAGAGGCTAGAATTTCCTTAGTGCTGACGACACCACTAGCAGTGCCAAAGGCACCATTTGACAGAGAGTACTGAATTAATTCACGGGCCACCAGCGCCAATGAAGCCAGAATGGGCGCCGACAACATCAATGTCGATGCAAGACCAATTTCTAGAGGATTCAACATATTTGGATGCTTTTTGAAGAGTTTTTGGATGCAT
>NW_018174962.1:0-233 GCF_001263595.1 Phalaenopsis equestris
AATCTCTCCTCCCGGATTTGAAAATGCACGTTCCTAAATCAACTTTTTGGTTCTCATCATATTATTATATTTGTACTGAGCCTTTGGATTTACGAATCGCTTCTCATCAAAATCTCCTGAAGGGTTTCCTCTTTTTACTCTTGGAGCCAAAGGAATTTCAAAATAAATTCTCATAAATTTCAAATAAATTCACAATATCTTAAATCAAACTCCAAAAGTAGGAATATTTGGTA
>NW_018174963.1:0-233 GCF_001263595.1 Phalaenopsis equestris
AAGTCTTAAATATTAAATAGATAGAATTGTGTTGTATGTATGCTAACACCCCAAACAAAAAATGATAACCATATTAGTTACATTGTATTACCGAAGAGTTCTCTTTAATACTAGTAGATTGTATATATAAGGTCCACCTATTTATAGGGCGTGCTTTAATTTAACTCCCAACTTACTTTTTAGATTTAGATGTATTTCTTATTCAATAATACAATTTGTTAAAGCGTCATGTG
>NW_018174964.1:0-233 GCF_001263595.1 Phalaenopsis equestris
TAAATTTTGGCAGAGTAATATAAATTTCTGACCTGCACGTGCATTACAAAGAGTGCCATGAGCAGTATCCTTTTTTAAATTTAATGAAGGAATCTATTTCAAGCTCCACAAAATGAGATTTGTCAGAAGACTTCGGTTTATTCTTACTTTTCCTCCTTGGCAAATCATGATTCCCTGTTTCAGAAGACAGATTTTTTGATTATAAGAGGGGAATAAATAGGGAAATTTACATA
>NW_018174965.1:0-233 GCF_001263595.1 Phalaenopsis equestris
CAATAACCCTTCAATTAGTTGATCGATAAATCAACTTTGCTAATTGAGTTGTACAAGATTTATTGGTGAAGGTTGATAAATTTACTTTTCTATGGACTTTTTTGTGTTAGATATGGAGGAAGATAAAAAAATTCCAATCAGTTTAGGGAGACATTTTCTTGCAAATGGAAAAACTATGATAGATGTTCAAAAAGGTACGTTAACCATGAGAGTCAATGATCAAGTAGTTACAT
>NW_018174966.1:0-233 GCF_001263595.1 Phalaenopsis equestris
ATTGATTTTAGGCATTTGGAGCAAAAAGGAGTAAATTTGGAGTGAAAACGCAATTTTTTAGCATCTTGGTGCCATAATCCAGAGAACAATGTGGAACTGCAATAAACTGGCACTGGAGGAGCCAAAGGCTCCAAAGATAAATTAAGATGAATTGTGGTGCTTGTTGATTATTTTTGAGCGGTTCTATAAGGCTCTAAGCAATTAAAACACCCCATGGAGTGATTCAATGCATC
>NW_018174967.1:0-233 GCF_001263595.1 Phalaenopsis equestris
TTTTAAAATTTGTTGCCTACTGTTTGCTTAAACCCTCCTTCAATTTCTTATTTTATGTTTATGGGTACTATTTTTTTTGGGTCTCATGTTACTTAATGCTTGTCAGTTACGCAAATATTGGTTTTATCCAAATTTTACTTTAGAGAATTTCAGTGTGTTTAGACATTGAGACATTCAAATTAATATTTTTGATGACTGGGATTGAATACAGGAAATTATATATATATATATAT
>NW_018174968.1:0-233 GCF_001263595.1 Phalaenopsis equestris
TGGTCCATGGTAGGGTCACGAGAAGGGAAGATGCGGTTGGAGAAGGAGGCACAGTGGCCGCGGCCGATGGTGTGGCCGCCGGAGAGGGCGACGAGGTCGGCGGCGTCGAGATTGATACGTGCGAGGACGGGAAGGATGGCGGAGACGTTGAAGGTCGGGGCGGGAAGGCTGGCGAGCGTGGCGTTGCGTGTGGCGAAGGTTAGACCGTCGCGGCGGCCGAGCGGGACTTTGTA
>NW_018174969.1:0-233 GCF_001263595.1 Phalaenopsis equestris
ACAGCTCATATCCTTCCAGCCACCCCATACTCGCTTCCATCGTCATTCCAGCCCTCTTTACTAGCAGTCCTCGCTGTCCAAGCCCTCCACCATCATTGTCGCACTCGCAACGCCTTCCCGTTGTTGTTTTCCCGCTGTCCAACCGCCCCAAACTGCAAACTGCAATGCAGTTGTTTGGATGGTTGGCCCCTTGCTGCCCTGTTGTTTCAGCAACCCATAATGGTTGTCATCCC
>NW_018174970.1:0-233 GCF_001263595.1 Phalaenopsis equestris
CTCATAGTGCATCATTTAATCTTAAATACTCATTCTCTCTATTAGGATTAATATTTTTTCTAGAATTCCTTTGATTTCTCTATTAAATACTTCTGCTAAACCACTCATTTGAGGATGATATACTTTGGTAATCCAATTTTTAACTTAGTAACTATTGTGTTAGTTTTTCTATTTCTAAAGTTGCTCTCCCCCCCCCCTCACTTATGATGACTTTAAGCGTACCAAATCTGTTA
>NW_018174971.1:0-233 GCF_001263595.1 Phalaenopsis equestris
ATTAGATATTCATTAGGTCGTTGTTATAAACAAGGACATTTTTTCTTCAATTTTTTTTTTCTTAAGCAAAATTCAAAATGCTATCAAATCAGGGAGACCTCTTTGTACTATGACGGGGTTTTATTGAATTAGGTTATCTAAAGGCCAATGTCGTGTCCTCTTTATCTCAATAATACATTCCATTATCGGATAATAATAGAATTTCTTATTGTTTGTGCATGATAAGCCATTTA
>NW_018174972.1:0-233 GCF_001263595.1 Phalaenopsis equestris
ATTACATATAAAATTGATATTATTTTAAAATAACATGTGGTATGAGGTGTTACCTTTAGAGTACTATAAGTTTAATTTTAGGGATGTTGTAGAGGGCTTAGTTGAAAATATTGTTGAAACAAACTATGCTAGGGTTAAGGTGTTTAGTATGAGATAATAGGAATATAATTTTATTATTTATATTAGGAAAGGAATTGTACTATTGAAAAACTAGGATTCTTAGATTTACACTT
>NW_018174973.1:0-233 GCF_001263595.1 Phalaenopsis equestris
TATATATATATATATATATGTATGTACGTGTGTGTGTGTTTGTCGCGTACTCAGATCAGCTGGTCGAGCATATGTTTGTCAGTTGTAAGTCACATCTGATCTAGGGTTTGATTCCCCCTCCCCCTCCCCCGAGTGTAGGCTGCTGTACTCGAATTTTTTGGCGCATGAGGGTTGGTCGGGGCCCGTATAATTTGTAGAACCTGATGATATCCCAATCGAAGTGTGGAAATATT
>NW_018174974.1:0-233 GCF_001263595.1 Phalaenopsis equestris
TTTGATGAGAGGTGATCCACTCCTTGTTTTTCTCTTTGCAAAAATTGACGAGTGAGAAAGTCAGGTAAAATGTTAGTATTACCTGCAATATTCTATATCAAATTCAAAACAAAATATTTGAGCTTGCCCATTAGCAAAAATTTGTTTAGAGACAAAATTTTTTACGCTCTTTGCAGTATATAATTGAACTACAATCAGTTCTTAATAAGAATTTTTGATTTAATAAATCATCT
>NW_018174975.1:0-233 GCF_001263595.1 Phalaenopsis equestris
AAAAGTGGCCATCATGTTAAATTTCTAGATGGTGCCATCTGCTGAATAATGAATACTTGATTTGAGATCCACGTTATTTATTGCAGGTAAAGGTACCTGCTCTGAGTTCCATAACAGCATAGAGAGAAGAATGTTGATTTCTTTTTAAAAATAAATAATTTTTAACTAAAATATTTTGATATTAATTATTCATTGTTTTTTTCGGATAAATCAACACCAAAAAAAAAAAAAAA
>NW_018174976.1:0-233 GCF_001263595.1 Phalaenopsis equestris
TGTCTTGACCAGCCGCCCCGATCCATTAGTGCCACTGTTTGCCTCGATCAGCCGTACTGGAATGATCAACATCACTTGCGCCTCGACCGATCGCCCTGACCCGTCGGCTCCACTTTTTGTCTCAATCACCCGTCTCGAGCTGATCGACACCACTCGTGCCTTGATTGACCGTCTAGGGTGGCACTACTTGTGCTTCTTTTGGTCGTCTCGGGCCGATCAACATCACTTGTGCC
>NW_018174977.1:0-233 GCF_001263595.1 Phalaenopsis equestris
AGGATCCATGAGCATGGGTTGAGATCTAATAAAGCAACCTATTAATGCTTAGGAATAATGGTGGGCTGACCAAGAGATTGGAGGTAAGAATTTATGAAACATCCAATGGTGGGCCAACCACATATTTTAACAATGAGCGTTGACAAAATATAATGAAAAAAATACATGGAAAGCACGAGAAGGGAATATGATAGAATGCAATTGAACAACAAGTGAGATTCGTTAAAAAGGGT
>NW_018174978.1:0-233 GCF_001263595.1 Phalaenopsis equestris
CAGTGAGATGGAGGAACAAGTGGGGGAGGTCTAGCAGGGTCCTCCAGATCTTAAGAGATTCCAAGAATCAATAATTGCAGAAAATGTCGAAAAGCATAGGGTTGAGATTTCCAAATTAGCCCGACAAACGTGGAGTTTTCATTGATGATGACGATGGAGATTTTGCTTTAACGATTGCCTCGAGGAAGATTTCACAGATGTCCATGTCATTGAAACAAGAGCCACTACATCTA
>NW_018174979.1:0-233 GCF_001263595.1 Phalaenopsis equestris
AGCACTAAAGCATAATGACAAATGAATTTTTACTAGACCCTTTCAGGATAAAAGGTTAGTTGGATTCAAATAAGTGTTCAATATCAAATGCAAAGTTGATGCGAGTATTGTGAGATATAAAACCAGACTAGTAGCAAAATGTTTCAGTCAAGCCTATGAAATTGACTATCATGAGACCTTTGCACCAATTATTAGACTAAATGTTATTAGAGTTCTCCTTTCAGTAGTTGTTA
>NW_018174980.1:0-233 GCF_001263595.1 Phalaenopsis equestris
ATAACATTTATAGAATCAAAAATATAGTTCTCTAAAGATAACAACACATATCATAGGATTTTTCAAAATTATGTTTAAATGTAGTCTATTGAGGACAAATAAAACTTAATTTTTAAAAATTTTTCTCCCTCCCCCAAACTTAAGTTCTTAAACAATTTTGAACATTTCAGTACATATGAAGAGAGAAAAAATTAATATAACTATTATCTATCATAGGGTTCTAAACATGAAAA
>NW_018174981.1:0-233 GCF_001263595.1 Phalaenopsis equestris
TTTGATATTTAGATGAGATATGAAAGATTTGAGCAATATGAATATTTTAAAATAAGTTTATGTGTTAAATATGCAAATTCATAGGAATTGAATAATATGTATTTAAATTAAATAAAAAAATCTACAAAAGAGAAGATGCCCAAATTTTCAAAAAGACTAAAATAGTATTCATCCCTTTTGTCTCATATTACGTCTGGCTACATAAACATACATAAATATATATATAAATATAT
>NW_018174982.1:0-233 GCF_001263595.1 Phalaenopsis equestris
AAAAAAAGTAGACCGGGGAACAATAAGGGAGAAATTATATACCTTTTTTCTTAATTTTAATAGTTATAATGGTGTATTTCGATTTTATATGCCTCAATATATTGTCTTGAGAGAAAAATGGCAATGGCGGAAGGCGTCAATGAGGCGAAGAGCTATGCAAGAAGGACAAGAAGGGTGGTTTCTAATGTTGGCTCGTTGTTGGGATGATTGATGAGGTCAACAACTTGTGAAAA
>NW_018174983.1:0-233 GCF_001263595.1 Phalaenopsis equestris
GGGCGTTTAAGTTACTTGGAGCCTTCTAGAACATCTAAAAATAGTCAAAGCCCACCAAAAATCTATCTATAACCATCTTCGGCGCCTCTGGCATCGGTTTTGGCACCTTTGGCACCTATTCACTATAGTCACAACTCTTTTGGATTCTAGCACCTCTGGCACCGTTCTGGTGCCTCTAACACCTCTTCTATGAAATGTGGTGCCAATTCTGGCGCAACTTAAATGTTAAAAAT
>NW_018174984.1:0-233 GCF_001263595.1 Phalaenopsis equestris
GCCATTGTTAGCGACGCTATTTTAAAGCTCCGCCAGTTTCCTGAACTTGTTAGAATAATTAATTAGTTATTGTTTATTTTAGTTAATAAATACTTATAAATTTATTGAATGAATAAAAATTATAATTCATTGTTTTACTAATTAATTATTAAATAATAAATATAAATTCATTTAATTATAATTACACAAGCAAGTCGGAGGCTGAGCCGGCTGGCCTCGGAAAAAATTAGTTC
>NW_018174985.1:0-233 GCF_001263595.1 Phalaenopsis equestris
AAAAAAAATTAAACATGACTTAAATGTTGTGATAATGGCTTAATATGACATAAGTTTTCATCAATTAGCCAATTTGTTCCCTTAGTCTAAGGCAAAATGTACGACTTCTTTGCTCATTCTACAATATAAATTCAACAAAAATGAAGTCATTAAAACAAGTAACAAATTTAGCTAACACAATTTCAAAATATTTAAATATTAAAACCATTAACTATACTCCATAATATATTTGC
>NW_018174986.1:0-233 GCF_001263595.1 Phalaenopsis equestris
ACCAGCAATTTTAGTGGTAGGAAAGAGCTACGGAATGAAATCTCTCAGATTAGTCAAAATATTTCATCCAAATGGCTGGTTTGTGGTCATTTTAGCTGTATGGTTTCTCCAAATGAAAAATCAGGAGGCAGACCTCCTGATTTCAATAAAATGAATCACTTCTTGGATAATATGCAGATATCTAGATTATTTGACTTAGGTTTCTCTGACCCCAAATTTACTTGGAGAAGGGG
>NW_018174987.1:0-233 GCF_001263595.1 Phalaenopsis equestris
GAGTGATGTTTACTTTAACGTGCATTGATTTCTCAGATGGGTGGCAAATCATTACAAGTGGATTGTTTGGAAGCTTGCATGCCTAGAAAGGAGCTATCCAAATAAAGCCATTGGAAAGCTTTTGACAGTTTGTAATGTGCTCGAGGAATTGAAATACAGGCAAAAGACATAGAACTTGATCTTTTATATCTTGCCACCTTTAGGGTTGTAAATGAGCCGAGCTTGAGCGAGCT
>NW_018174988.1:0-233 GCF_001263595.1 Phalaenopsis equestris
TGATGGCTTTCAAAATTAGGTCACATAAATGAGTGCCATGTCTATATAAGACAAATCATAACGAATCATATAACAATGAGAATTGCAAACTCCATAAGGGATTGTCAGTTTTATTTTTGACAGTGTTGTGTTGTTTGAAAATCATACGTATTCAAAGATTTAATTATTTAAATAATTAAACATGACATAAGAAAATACTATACTATCTCGAAAGATAGAAATATCATTTTATA
>NW_018174989.1:0-233 GCF_001263595.1 Phalaenopsis equestris
AGAAGATGAAATCCAAAGTCCCTTTGCCTCTAAATTGCCTGAAATCCGCCCAAAATCTAGCCCTAGCCGAAGGTTGAAGGTGACTTAAGGGTGAAAATGGTGGCCAACGGTAAAAATTATGAATTCCTAAGGGTTAAAAACTGCTTTCAGGTCGAGGGCGCCATCGACGCTGAAGGTCCGATGTTTTCATTTTTTATATTTCAAATTTTTAATTTCCTTTCAATTTACTCCAA
>NW_018174990.1:0-233 GCF_001263595.1 Phalaenopsis equestris
TGATACTTCTCTCAATCTCTACAATTTGACATTTCTAAAACTTAAACTCGCCAAAACCCTCAAATTCACTTCACAATGTCCTCAAACTCAAATTAAAACACTCCATTGAGCTCAATTTGACCAATTTAACCCAAAGCCCCAGATTGCCCTTAAAGACCTCAATTCACCTCAAATGTTCATCAATTTGATCTCAACTTCCTCTAATTTCAATTTTAAACTCAAATTCATCATGA
>NW_018174991.1:0-233 GCF_001263595.1 Phalaenopsis equestris
ACGAACACAAGCTCTATTCGTTCGTGTTCGGTTTGCTTACACCCCTGTTTACAGCATCCATAAGCAAAAAATGTCAACTTTTTAGTAATTAAAAGTGAAATACATCTTCCATGCATAAAATGTAGATGTTAGTTAGATATATAAATACATATTAATAAATACATAATAATTGAATGGCATACATGTAAATCTTCTTTATAATATCTATATCTAAATACTAAAAAATAAAAATA
>NW_018174992.1:0-233 GCF_001263595.1 Phalaenopsis equestris
ATTTTCATATTTATATTTATAAAATTATCCATTCTTCCACAATTATTCTTTGTAGAATGAACTGTAAGTTAATATTATTCATCACTCGACTGATTATTATCTCAATCATATTTGATGTGTATAGAAAAACGAAAGATTTACATAGCACTCAATTCTTCTGTATTTACATATCTAATCGAAAATTCTTGGTGGCCGAGCAATTATTTAATGTTTTAGCGTTTAACTAAGATCGA
>NW_018174993.1:0-233 GCF_001263595.1 Phalaenopsis equestris
TAATTAGCCCTAATTTCAAATTTAAAAATCATAACTTTTCACGGCCATCCCTTCAACTCAATCAAATTCCCAAACTAACTCACTCATAAGCTTCAACAGTGCAAGAGAGGAAGTTTCCCACCAAAAGCCTCATCATTTGAGCCCTTTGTCATAGAGCTAGACCAAGCCCGTCTCACCCTTTGATCGAATTCCTATCTGGACCTTATACCAGAGGAAGGTGACACTTCGAGGAG
>NW_018174994.1:0-233 GCF_001263595.1 Phalaenopsis equestris
CATTTCATGCTAAGATTTCTCCACTTCAAAATATAATCCACCAAATCTCGTTGGGCTTCTGTTTTTCAATTATGAGCTCTCCTACAAATCTCATTACAAATAATTGTTCCAGCTCGACAGATGTATTAACTGATCCATTGGGCAAATTGATATACCAATCAAAGGCAATCCCTGATAAGCTGCTGACGAACTATTGGAACAGTAAAGCTTCTATTTCTTGTGTTGCCACAACT
>NW_018174995.1:0-233 GCF_001263595.1 Phalaenopsis equestris
TAAAAACACTATATATTTTAGGTGTATCACTAACCAACTATATTCCCATTCTAGAATTCTGTGAGCTTCCTATATATTCTACCAAATGTACACATGTACTTCTCTTGATGAATTGAAGTTGAATTCACCTCTCATATATATTCCTATGTAGCTCTGTCAGTCTTCAGTATGAATGTAAATGCTCCTATATAATCTACCAACTAAACTGAGCACGCTGCACACACACACACACA
>NW_018174996.1:0-233 GCF_001263595.1 Phalaenopsis equestris
GTAAAGGAAGAACTCAACAATACAAGTGGTATTTGGAGATCTTTTGTCAAGGAGTTTTCATCACTTTTATAGGGGAAAAACCAAGCATTGTGTTCTATTTCATCTTGTATTCTTTGTAAACACAATTTTAGTGAATTTTGAGCAGTTCTTTTTTACCTTTCTCTTGTGATGAAGAAGTGGCTGGTGTAGGACTGTAGAATGCTTTTAGAATTTGTTTTATATCTTTAATATGG
>NW_018174997.1:0-233 GCF_001263595.1 Phalaenopsis equestris
AAGTGGGCAGGATCCTTACTAGAAAGACTCCATGAGGGCAAGTGATTGACAAGGTCTCCACTCAAAAATTATAGAAGGCCACAAACCTCAGAAGATACATGTAATTGGATTTCATTCAACTTTGTCCATAACAGGTTAGCGCCGTCAAGTATCTTGAGCTATACAACCTAAGATGAGTGTTACATGCTTTATGAATTACATTTGATTTCTTTTATTACAGGCTACAATCGTTG
>NW_018174998.1:0-233 GCF_001263595.1 Phalaenopsis equestris
TATACAACTTGAAAGTTACCTTGGAGACAGTTGAGGAAGACAAGAGACCCAGAGAACCAAGAAAATCTTTGACTTCTTTTTCCAGTGCATAAAGAGAAAGAATCAATGCCTGCTGCTGCTTTTTCCCCTGCAGATGATAACAGCAAAAAAGGAAAAAAAATAAACAGGAAGATTTACATACAAACCACTTAATTCCTCTGTATTTAGATATCTAACACCTAAACTTCAATTTT
>NW_018174999.1:0-233 GCF_001263595.1 Phalaenopsis equestris
CTAATCCTTCTTACGTGTTCCTCCCTTTCTCCTCTTGAAACCTTTCTTGCCATATCCAGACCTTTTCCTCCTCCTCTCTTCTCTTAACAAGATCTTGGAGTTTCTTCCGGTTCTCCGGCCATCTCTTCCCTCACCGGTTTTAACTGACTTTTGTCACCCATCATTTTGCCGGCAACCTTTTTTTTAGTGGATTTTCCTGCCCAAATGCGTAAGCCTTATCGATGAACCCCTCT
>NW_018175000.1:0-233 GCF_001263595.1 Phalaenopsis equestris
AAATGTTTAATATCACATAAAAAATAGCACTATTACCATTCTTTAAAATTGAGATACACATTTTTATGACGGGCTTTAAAGAACCAAAGTGCTATATATGTAAACATGAAAGTTTAGGTGTGAGGTATGTAAATAGATGATATTTTTGTGTTGCATATGTAAATTTCCCTAAAGTTTAAATAGTGGATTAGATATTTTGTAGCACATTCTCTTAGATGCATTAGCATGTTTTG
>NW_018175001.1:0-233 GCF_001263595.1 Phalaenopsis equestris
ATATATATATATATATATAACATGTCTTTAATGGGAATAAGAAAGAAGTCTTTTCCGTTACATGGTATCAGAGATTCGTCGAATCCTTTTTCTTTGCCTTTGTTTGCATTCCTCTTTCGGCTTTGTCGATGACTTTGCTTGCTTCCTGCTAAGTGATCGTCAATGTCTTGCGACACCATCGCCTACTTAGGTTAGCGCCTTCGACTACTTTCTACGACGGCATTGTCTGCTTC
>NW_018175002.1:0-233 GCF_001263595.1 Phalaenopsis equestris
TATATCCATCCAAAAAGCAGAAATATTTGTGCCCCGCTAGCCTGTCTAACATTTGATCCAGAAAAAGTAAGAAAAAGTGATCTTTCTTTGTGGAAAAAGTTAATTTTCTATAATCAATGCAGATTAATCACCCAGTGACTTTTTGAGTTGGAATTAGTTCATTCCTTTCATTAACAGATACAATCACTTTCTTTTCTTAGAAACATAGTGGATTGGAATATCCCAAGCACTAT
>NW_018175003.1:0-233 GCF_001263595.1 Phalaenopsis equestris
CAACTTTATGCTTTATCTTATAATTCCTTTAGCATCCAACAAATTTTTTATTTTTGGTCTTCTAAATGATTTCTCATGCTTTTTTTTTCATTATTGCACCCTCTATTTACTTTGCAATTATTTTTTGCAGTGGGTTGTTTCTTCATATGTGATAGGTTCTTATATATCATTTTCATCAGGTTGCCTAGTAGTGACATAAAAAAATTTGAGAAGTCATGTACCTGACAATAGGT
>NW_018175004.1:0-233 GCF_001263595.1 Phalaenopsis equestris
ACAATCAAATTATTTTAGAATTTGATAAAATTAAAAATTTAGGCTGAGTTTTTATGATGAATCTTGATATTCAAGTGAAAATTTGAAAAATGAGTTAAAGACATTGCTAGTTTTGTAAATAGTGATGTTGAGTGCATGTACTCAATTGTCCCAAAATTTTAATATTTGAGTAATGTGCCGTGCTTTCTTACAAGCAATAGATTTCTAGATATTTTACCGTAATTTTTTTTTTT
>NW_018175005.1:0-233 GCF_001263595.1 Phalaenopsis equestris
TAACAATTTTTTGAATTGAGTCGACTATAATTAAGAGTCCGTTTGGGGCAGCTTATGAGTGCGGGCGGCCGTACTGTTTGGTTCGCGCATTTTTAAGCTTATCCAAAATTGTGTTTAGATTTTTATACTAAACGTAAGTCGTGAATTTATTTATCCTGAAACGCACAAACTGCCCGAGAGGGAAGCTCAAATGTGCGGGGGCATTGTTGAAAATGTCGCATTTTCAACGTTTA
>NW_018175006.1:0-233 GCF_001263595.1 Phalaenopsis equestris
CCAAGGTACATCCTCCTGTACATGACTAGTAAGAGCATCCATTACTGAAGCTAAACATTATGGGCTTAAAGTATACCCCTAATGTAATCAAACTGAAATAGGAAAAATACTTGGGCAATCCTCCTTATATTCAAACACAAGTAACAACTCTAGCATACTAATCTTTAATGACTTGAATGTAAGTCATATCAATATTTTTTTTCTAGAACTCTCCAAAGAACTTCTCTTGGAAC
>NW_018175007.1:0-233 GCF_001263595.1 Phalaenopsis equestris
ATAATCAGTCTAACAATAATATTTCAATAATTGTTCCAGTCATTCAAGAGGTGAGCATCTTGAAGCATTTACTTTCGAAGAGGCCACTTTTTGATGTTTGATGGAGATGATAGCACCCTACAAATATGAATTTTAATGGGAAGATTTACATACATATCACACAATTTCTATGTATATACATGCCTAACACTTACAACCAAGTTTAGGTGTAAAATATGTAAATGCATAAGAAT
>NW_018175008.1:0-233 GCF_001263595.1 Phalaenopsis equestris
CGGCGCTCTTGGAAGCTTACAGAGAAAGCAGATTATCTTGATTGATAATGAAGATGCAAAGATAAAGTTTCTATTATGGGGCGAACAAGTTATCCTAGCCAATCTTTTCAGGTCTATGGTTCTACCGATCTAGACTTACTTGCCTTATTCTCTAGAGAGCATCTAACACCTAAACTTCACTTTTTAAAATTATACAACCTAAATTTTTCATATCACATCAAAACTATCATTAT
>NW_018175009.1:0-233 GCF_001263595.1 Phalaenopsis equestris
ACTACTAAAATTATATTCCATGTATTCAGTTTTATATTACTCAAACGAATGCCTTTAGACTGTAAAGTAGAACTCCATATATTAAGTTTTTTCTGACTCTTTCTCTAGTCTTTTTCACAAGAAAAATATCATCAACGAAAAGCATACACGAAGGCACATCCTCCTGCAACTATCCAGTGAAAGCAACCATAACTTAAGCAAAAATATATGGGCTTAAAGCTAATCCCTGATGT
>NW_018175010.1:0-233 GCF_001263595.1 Phalaenopsis equestris
TGATTATTTTTTATGCATTATGAAAGAATTAGGGGCTCTATCGCAATGGATGAGATTTAAGTCAGTGGGATTTGATAAATTCTGTAAGGATTAAATCTCTATGAGCAATGAATTTAATAAATTCTATGAAATTATTTGGCAATTTCTGTCAGAATTTATGTGATATGGTTGTTAGAACTTAAGAACAGAATATAATAGAATTTAATAAATCATCTAAATTCAATTTCTTAAAA
>NW_018175011.1:0-233 GCF_001263595.1 Phalaenopsis equestris
TAAAGAGTTGAAATAATCATCATTTCTTTTAAGTCCGCCTTTAAAATGTATATGAATGTAATCCTCATATGCAACAATGATATGATTGCCCATAAAAAACTCCATCATAAGCTCTCACTCTTAAAGAGCATACAATCTCTCCATTCATATTCACATTTTATAGCTTTTTTCAAATCATTGTAAGAGATTGTACCATTCTCTGGGTAAAAATTCAAAAGAAGACAATAAATTGA
>NW_018175012.1:0-233 GCF_001263595.1 Phalaenopsis equestris
TTTTTTGGTTCGAGTGGGAGCAATGAATGATAAAGTGACGTACAAATTTAAGAAGTTTAATGGTTCAAACTTTGTTTTCTGAAAAATATAAATTAAACATTAATTGTATCAAAAGAAACTATATTTATCGCTGGATGGAATCACCAAGAAGTCAGAATCTATGAATTCAGAAGGATAGGAAGTTCTTGATCGAATAGCTCTTGGTTTGATCCAACTTTCACTTTTCTTATTTG
>NW_018175013.1:0-233 GCF_001263595.1 Phalaenopsis equestris
TAAGCTACAACTTTTGAGTGTCGTGTCTTCACTCTCTGTGTTGTTCTCTTAGAAGTAGTGGAGTCCAGTTTCTCTCTTAGCAGTTTCAATCATCCTCTCCGAACGACGATCCTGAAAAACAACAATCATAAGAGAAATTAGAAAAACGATCGATATCACTTGTCAACTTTTTGACTGATAATAAGTTACATTGCAGTCGGAGAATCTGTTAAAAAGACTCCAGAGTTATATCG
>NW_018175014.1:0-233 GCF_001263595.1 Phalaenopsis equestris
AATCATGAGTTGGTCCATAATGTTCTTAAGTGATGCAGAGTGAGAAGTAGATGCCTCTTCAGCTAATGTAGAGGGTCTATCACTACCTCCTCTATTGGTCTCAACAAATGATTCAACCCTCTGAATTGTATGCTTCCTAATAGGATTTCGTGGCTATAATATTTCCTCATTTGTATAGGACTCTACTCTTGATTGCTCACATAGAGTCAAAATCAGGGCAGGGTAACCCAAAC
>NW_018175015.1:0-233 GCF_001263595.1 Phalaenopsis equestris
TGTGGTGTGTGGAGGTTTTTTATTATTTTCTATTTTTAATAAAACAATGCTACTTTAATGATAGCAATATTTAATACTTGAAATGCATCAAAGAGAAACCATGAGCTTCCATTTGCTTTTGCGGAGGTTGTGCTGTATGGAGGTGTAGTGTGGTTTTGTGTTGTGTGGTTGTGTAGCGCTGTGGTTGTATAGTTGTGGTTGTGGAGTGAACATAGGGGTGGTGTGTTGTGTGG
>NW_018175016.1:0-233 GCF_001263595.1 Phalaenopsis equestris
TCTTCGACACTCCCAAGAATGAAGTCAACGGGCAAAAATGGTTTCTTGAAAATATAAAATCATGAATAAAAAATAAAAAAGAAAATTAGAATTCATAATGATTCCACGTCATGTCTACATCATTTAAAAATTCGATTTTTCAACATTTCATGGCACCATAATTCCATCTACCCATTAATATATTCGAAATGGTAATATTTCATAATGTCTATATCTACCGATTAATATATTTG
>NW_018175017.1:0-233 GCF_001263595.1 Phalaenopsis equestris
AGAAATTGTGTTTAAGTTTTAAATATATAAATACACGAAATTTGAGTGGTGTATATGAATATATTTGCTTGGGTGTTAAATAGTAAGAACATATGAATCGCTTGTTATGCATGTAAATTTTCATATATGCCAGTGGATCTCGCATATTTACATCTCTTACAATTTAATTCATTCATATCAATTAAGTCTTGCATGTCGCTTCAAAAATATCATTTGCATCATATCAAATATAC
>NW_018175018.1:0-233 GCF_001263595.1 Phalaenopsis equestris
CATAAGCTGTCAAAACTCAGTTTACCCAAACAGGTTAGGTACGTTTTCAAAACGCTACCGCACCAAACAAGCTACCCCAAATGAACCCTTAAACTAGAAGATACACCCTAAAATTTAATTTTTTGTTTCAAACTACTATAATAGGACATAAATATTTTTTTTACAATTATGTATATTTTCCAAAAAAAACTAAATAAATTAAGGCATGATAATGATTATTATATAATCATTTT
>NW_018175019.1:0-233 GCF_001263595.1 Phalaenopsis equestris
TCTGCTGCTTGTTTATGAGCATGTCCTTGGGGATGTCTCTGTATTTGGAACTCTTGCATAGGAAGTGGAAAGATATCGCGGTGATGCAGGTTACGTATATTACCATTTTTTGCTTTCAATATCACAGGTTTTTGCTGTAACTTTGTGAAGGGCATACTGTTAGCTAAAAAAAGTATCAATTCTATATTAAAAGGGCAGCTAATAATTGGTTATAAGGAAGGTAAAATACAATA
>NW_018175020.1:0-233 GCF_001263595.1 Phalaenopsis equestris
TTATCAGCAGATTATTCAATAAGCTGTAGCTGCCCAAATAGATCCTAAATAGGAACTGAATTGGAAACGCGGGGGTAAACAACACTAACTGGGTGCGCCATTATGCGTCGACCCTTCATGTGCCGGAAAATATACACAACCGCACCAACAGGCCACTCTACCAACGCCGCCAATCCGCATGCCAGAAGGCCAACCGTCGGCCCAACCACCTTGCACCGGCACGGGTTGCTCCT
>NW_018175021.1:0-233 GCF_001263595.1 Phalaenopsis equestris
GGGACTGTAGACCTCCGTTCTACTCCCTCGGGACTATAGGCCTCCGCCCTACTCCTACTTTTACTCTCTCGGGACTGTAAACCTCCGTTCTACTCCCTCAAAACTATAGGCCTCCACCCTACTCCCTTCTCAGCACTAAATCAAGAAAAAATCAAATCCTGACACAAATCCAAAACCTACACCTGAAGCTTGATAATCTGAGGTCCACCTTCTAATCCCCTGCGGAAACAACT
>NW_018175022.1:0-233 GCF_001263595.1 Phalaenopsis equestris
CTTTGAGGAGGTTTGTTGGACTACAAGGAAGCTTCTATAAAGAACCCAATCAAGGCATCATTTCTTGGGCAAAGGTATATTTTAAAATCCATAAATTTGCACTTGATTTCACCAATTGTGAAGAGAATTTTCATTTCATACCCATGTAACCATGTACATAGGCTCGCTTTGAGTAGACGAAGCTATAGGAACGAACCCCATCAGATTTAGTTGAATATGGAGCGAGATCTTAG
>NW_018175023.1:0-233 GCF_001263595.1 Phalaenopsis equestris
GATGTTAAGATAAAACAGAAAATAAATAATAAGAATAATTAAAGAGAACAATTTTTTTTATTTTAATATATTTAGATATTATTAGAAAACATGTCGGGAAAAAAAATATCTATTATCTTATGCACGAGTAATTAAAATTATTTTTTATATTTAAATTTGAAAAAAAAACAATAATATTAAAATTCTGCCCTTTAAGTGCAAAAAATAAATTTTTATGCACAATTTTATTAAGT
>NW_018175024.1:0-233 GCF_001263595.1 Phalaenopsis equestris
ATCGGGCAGAGCGTTACTTTGCTGTGAATGTGTTAGATGGGGAGGAAAAACTCATTTTTGCAGGGTGATGTTTGGAGGAGGAAGATCTAACCTGGTTTTAGTAGAGGGAGACTTGATACCTGATTCGTTCATGAGATGAATTTAAGGATTCTTTGTTGGAGCATTTCCGAGTCATTCGAGAAGGAGATCTACACGAGCATTTCTACACCTTGACTCAGGAGGGCACTGTCATA
>NW_018175025.1:0-233 GCF_001263595.1 Phalaenopsis equestris
GTATTTTAAAATTAAGCCGGTATGATTAGGATGGTTTAGATTCATCATAACCGTAAGAGTTTAATACTGAACACAAATCTTATGTATTTACGAATGTAATACCTGAAATTTAATTTTTATTTTTGTTACATTTAAATATTTTATATTACATCAAAGGTAAGGATTTTGAAAATCTTCCATTTGGTTGGGTAAAAATAAAAAAAACAGTATAAAATTTTGATGAATTTAGATTT
>NW_018175026.1:0-233 GCF_001263595.1 Phalaenopsis equestris
TTTTTTTATAAGAAAAACATATTGTCGAGATTGTAAAGACTATAAGGTCATTCCATGTAAAAATTAAGTACTCAACATCGATAATTAGTTTTAAATTTAAGATGAAGGGTTGGGATGAATAATACAATAAAATATTATCATAGAATTAGAAGGAGACACTTGTCACAAATAAAACTATTTTTACGAGTAAACTTTAATATCTTAAGATTTGGGCTATTCATAAAAAAATTATT
>NW_018175027.1:0-233 GCF_001263595.1 Phalaenopsis equestris
ATGTAAGTTATGAACACACAAGATGTCATGCGAGAAAGAATGCAAAAGTATAAAGTGTGAACCTCTCGTGATATGATACAAAGTGACATAAGTATGTCAAAAAACAAATATATACAGTAATGTGTCGCTGGGAGGCACAAATACTCATCACGTGCATATGAGGGTGTATGCTCTCAAATGCACTACAGTGTGCAAATGTGGATGAGCTAATGCAAACAATGTGAAAAAGCATG
>NW_018175028.1:0-233 GCF_001263595.1 Phalaenopsis equestris
ATATACGAGCATGTTCTTGAGGCTTCAATTGCTCACAACAATCAAATCTTTTAGTAGAGGAGTACATAAATGTGTTTGAGTAGCTTATGTTAAAGTGTGGATTTGTGAAGCCTCAGGAGAATAATATGCCTCTATATCTGAGAGGATTGAGATCATCTACCGGCAATCTGGTATAATTGCAATCTTATTGGACATGAAAAGATGCCCAAACCCCTAGCCATGATGGTGGAGAA
>NW_018175029.1:0-233 GCF_001263595.1 Phalaenopsis equestris
AAATTTTGTTGACGAAGTCTATGAGGAAATGGAGGTGGTAGTTTTTCTAAGTCAATTTTAAGTGGAAAAATAGGTATCTCCAAACCTTTCGGAGCGTCTTCTTCATGCTTTTTAATTTCTTCGCTATCTACTTCAATGTTTTTTTGAACTATACCTTCCAAATCTCTTTTACTTATAAATTGAACGTCTTTTACTTTCTATTTATTCTTATCTTTTGGATTTACTTCTGCATT
>NW_018175030.1:0-233 GCF_001263595.1 Phalaenopsis equestris
ACTCGTGTTGGGCTCTCAGAGTCAGATTCCACTTCCTTTGTTCTGTTCGGCAACTCAGGCACTCAGCTTCTCTCGCTTTGGACAGTCTTTTGCCCGATGGGGACCATTGCAAATGAAAGAGCCAGAGTTTGTCTTTCCCTTGCTCTCTTGTCCATCCGCTTTAGGCTTGGCTTTGCCACCATCTTTCTCTTTCTTCCCTCTTCTCTTCATAGGAGTAGTTTAGAGAGATGATG
>NW_018175031.1:0-233 GCF_001263595.1 Phalaenopsis equestris
TTTTTAGTCTCTAAGAGCTTGTGTAGCATTGTCTGTGAATGATTATAATTTGCCTCGGTATGGAGCCTTAATTGAAATATAAGGTTGAAAATGTATTGAAAAGAGCGGGTGATGGAACAACAGAAGGTTATGATTGCTATCTTTTTAAGTTGAATTATACTGGTGGTGCCACTACATGCCATTTTAATAATAACACATCAGAAATGCCTTTGTGTTTCACTTGCAGAAAAAAA
>NW_018175032.1:0-233 GCF_001263595.1 Phalaenopsis equestris
CTGCAAGTCCTTGTAATGATGAGAGTGATGCAGTGGATGAGGATGATTAAACTGAATTTATGATTTTGTTTGATTTTTAGTTTATGTATTTTTGTGAAGTGTTGATGGTGCAGTTATTCTGTACTTTTTTATTGTGTTTAAAATGTATTTGTTGAGACTGCTAGTTTTTGTTATGCTTTGTTTCATTGGACACTATTATGATGTATTCATGTTTTTGTGAGTAGTTATTATGT
>NW_018175033.1:0-233 GCF_001263595.1 Phalaenopsis equestris
TTAAAAGTAGCCCAACAATTCATCAAAAATTAACTCGATTTAACATCTTTCATGCCAAAATATGTTCATGACTTACTAAATCTGGTTACATGATTTATTAAATACAATTTGAATTAAACCCACTTGCAGCCAAACAAACCTAGACAATTACCTGGATTTAACTAGATTTAGCACCTATAATACCAAATAATTTTTTGGATTTAACCAACAAAAAATTTGATAAATCTGCATTT
>NW_018175034.1:0-233 GCF_001263595.1 Phalaenopsis equestris
ATATTCATAATCTTATCTTATTTAAGAAATTCTATCTTTTATTTTCAGATAAAAATATAATTTTTACTAAAATGATATATTATTAAGAATATTTCATGAAAAAGAAATTATATAAATTTTATTAATCACAAAATATTTTTATTTTTATTTTTATTAATTAAATTGATTAATTATATAGTAATAATTTTATTAAATTATTTATTTCATTATGTAAATCAATATATCAAATTTAA
>NW_018175035.1:0-233 GCF_001263595.1 Phalaenopsis equestris
GCTGCGACGTCCACAAATCACCCCTATGATCAAGTTTGGAGTTGAATTTGATGAATTTGAAGTTGTACATGATAAGGCCCCATTTTTCATCATGAAGGTTGCTGCTCTAAAAATTTAAGAACCGTCTGTTGAGTTCAATTTGAACTATCCAGAGAATTTCCCTTCTTACAAAAAGGAAAAGATCGCTACTGCCCTGACACCTGATACACCAAAATAATGTGTTATTTTAAGTA
>NW_018175036.1:0-233 GCF_001263595.1 Phalaenopsis equestris
ACATTCAAAGAGTAGAAAATCTGCTCTCAAAGAAAGTAAGGGATCTCAATGTCTACCCTAGATTTTCTGATCGCGAAGAACACGACTGAGTATAGAGAAAAAGATGACAGATGATAGGCTTCAGCTTACAAGCTCCAGTTTCATCAGATAAGGCGCTGACGAACTTTTGTTCCCTCACACGAAACATCCATGGTATCTGCTTACAACCAAAGCTTAAAGGCCCAATAAAATCC
>NW_018175037.1:0-233 GCF_001263595.1 Phalaenopsis equestris
TTGACGATATTTTTAAGTATGAAGATAATCCTAACATGGTTTCTTAAAAATGTTAAAAAAAGGTAAACAGTTAAATTGGAACATGAAAGGTTAATTTAAAGGGGCAATTATATACAAACCACCCAAAACTTCCTATTTACAAATCAATTCTCCTCTTTCATGCATTTTTCAAATTCACTTATATATCAAAATACATTGTAAAACCCCAACCCATATTTTTCATTTTTATCATA
>NW_018175038.1:0-233 GCF_001263595.1 Phalaenopsis equestris
CGATGATGATTCCATTCGTTTCCATCCGATGATGATTCCATTCGATTCCGTTCAATGATTATTCCATTCGAGTCCATTCGATGATTCCATTCGATTCCATTCGATGATGATTGCATTCGAGTCCATGGATTATTCCATTCCATTCCATTAGATGATTCCATTCGGGTCCATTCGATGATTCTCTTCGATTCCATTCGATAATTCCGTTTTTTTCCGTTTGATGTTGATTCCAT
>NW_018175039.1:0-233 GCF_001263595.1 Phalaenopsis equestris
ATGACAATTTGTGGAAGCTTTTGAGCATTTCAGGGATTTTAATTTAATTGATATTCTTGTAAAGGTAAGAATTCGAGGGTTTCATCATTTCCCGTGGTTTTCATATTACTGCTTCAATTAGTAGCGGTTATGTTGTTTTCCTATTTCCGCTATCCCTATATTGGCAAAGCATCAAGGATGGCCTATAAAAGGCAACCATTGCAGCCAAGATAATTTCCCTTGTAGGACCTAGT
>NW_018175040.1:0-233 GCF_001263595.1 Phalaenopsis equestris
ATACCACACAATTCTTATATATTTACATATCTCACCTCAAATTTGATAATTACACTTATAACACTTACTTTTTATAAATCTATGCATGAAAAGATGTCATTCACTTTAAAAAGTTAACAATTATGATATTTTTATGTATTAAAGTTTTGATTGTTATAAATGTTTAGATATGTGAATACATAAGAATTGTGGTATGCAATTACATGCCCCAAAAATCAATTCATCCCTAAACA
>NW_018175041.1:0-233 GCF_001263595.1 Phalaenopsis equestris
AAAAAAAAAAGAGATTCAAATGATTCTTACAAAGAAAAAAAAAGAATAAATTATACACATATAGTTTCAGATAAATGATAAAAGTTTTATTAATTAAGTATATTAACAAACTTGTATTAGAAACATATTGATGAGTTCACGTCTATAATATCTTCAAGAGAGATGACCTCCAAATGATGCAGGTTAGCACTCTGTTTGTTCTCCATTTTCATGTCGACCTCCAAATGATGCAT
>NW_018175042.1:0-233 GCF_001263595.1 Phalaenopsis equestris
CGTCCGGGGTGAGGATCACCCAACCTTATAGCCGCTTGACCACATTCATGGGTCCCACAGGTTGAATTTATATAAAAACTAAAATAGCCCTGTCATAACTACTTTCTTCGGGGCACAATATGTAATTGTACAATAACCCATCCCTATAAATAGAAGTTCAATTTCATGAATAAATGTTATGCAATTTTAAAATTCAAGTGTTATATTATATATATATATATATATATATATAT
>NW_018175043.1:0-233 GCF_001263595.1 Phalaenopsis equestris
AGACATAAGACGATATTTAAGTTGTTAAAAGTGAAGTTGTGCACATATTTCAACACCGGATTTACACCAATTTTATAATAGCAGATAGAAAACGAATTTTAGGACCTCCAATGAAATCTTGCATGCTTAAGGGATTCTACGAATCATGAACGAACTCAAATGAAATCTATTGTGAACTCACTAGTTCGCCTATAAAGTTAAATGATGCATTAAAGAGAATCTACATAATTTTT
>NW_018175044.1:0-233 GCF_001263595.1 Phalaenopsis equestris
AGCGAACTTATCCCTCTTCAAATTTTTTGCTCTCATCTTGGTTGATATGGCAAAACCCAATCTTTTTATTAATTTGGTGACAGAATAATTATCCTTTCTAGCCAATCTTTTGAAGACTGAGCGAACTCGGTTGGGAGGAGTGGTCCTTTTCCTCTTTTCACCCCCGTCCATTTTGGAGAGATGGAGGTGGTAACATGAGGGCAATTTGATAAATGCCCTCCTCTCTTGCAGCG
>NW_018175045.1:0-233 GCF_001263595.1 Phalaenopsis equestris
CATATGTGAATATATCATACCTGAAATGATAGACCCCTAAGCCATGTTTCACCCCAAACTCGAACTGTCCCACGTAGCATCCACCATCCGAGCATCTCAGCACTCCATAGCCGTTGCTTTGTCCGCGAGCCCATTCACCGGCATAGCCGACGCTTTTGTTGAATTGATAGACACCAAAACCATGATATAGGCCCTTGCGATAATGACCATAGTATCGTGTTCCCTTCCCCCAC
>NW_018175046.1:0-233 GCF_001263595.1 Phalaenopsis equestris
CAACTCAAAAATTTCATGTCTCTGTTCGATGTTATGCTCCGCGGAAAATCATGAAGCCGCAAAATCTCTTGAAAGAAAAGCTTCGCAATATTGATAGTGTCATATGTCTTTTTACTTGACACGAAGTGTGCCATTTTTGGAAAACGATCTACAACCATCATTACCAAATTTGAACCATGCTTGGTACGAGGAAGTCGCAATACAAAATCTATACTAACATCTTCCCATATGGA
>NW_018175047.1:0-233 GCF_001263595.1 Phalaenopsis equestris
CTTTATCTTTCTCCTAAAAATGATAAGTGATTAAATGTTTAAGGGAAGTTGTGCAAAGTATTAGTCTTCAATGTTGGAAGAATTTGTTATTTTTTAAGACCTTATACTTCATTTATTTCTTGATTTAGCCAAGAAAGATGTTAAAACCTATTGTGAGAACTTATCCCCCAAAATATAGTTGTGTAAAAATTATAAAGGTGACTTCGCTTTACAATAGTGCCAAAAACTTGATG
>NW_018175048.1:0-233 GCF_001263595.1 Phalaenopsis equestris
TGTATGCCTATGAAATATGCATACAAAAACATGTGCAACACAACTACAAAAAACAAACAAACAATTAGCTTATCCACAACCATTTTTTGAACAGCAAATGCCGTGCAATAGCTTATTATTAAGCTGCAGTTGCTCAAACAGACCCTTAGTCATATCTTCAAGCGTGTTTTACTGATTTTCATTGTAAAACATCTATTAAACCCTAGTTGTGTGCCTTCTCCACAAAGGCAAAT
>NW_018175049.1:0-233 GCF_001263595.1 Phalaenopsis equestris
AAAACCAATCTCAGCCATGGAAAAATTTAATGTGGTTTATAAGTAAAGTTCAAATAGTTGCGAGAAAGTAAGAAAAGAAAAGGGGCATTTGCATACATAGCACAGAATTCTTATGTATTTACATATTTCACACCAAAACATTCATTTTTACACACACAATACTATAACCACTTTTTTTAAGTGAAGTACACCTTTTCACAATACACACAATACTAAAGTTTTGAGTTTAGATA
>NW_018175050.1:0-233 GCF_001263595.1 Phalaenopsis equestris
TGGACATCTTATAAGGTTCAACAACATATTTAGAATGAGTGTACCTTTTTTATGGATCTCCTGCATGAGTTATCTCTAAATCACGACCTCCAAGGTTCTTCTAGAACGATGAGAAGGGAGGTGTTGGCTATAACATTATATATTATATCACTTAATGAATCTATTAGAGGTGATTTGGAGAGATTTGAGCATTCATCAGAAACAATAAGTCATTACTTCTCCAAAGGCATACA
>NW_018175051.1:0-233 GCF_001263595.1 Phalaenopsis equestris
TCTTAGGGTTTAAAGTTTGACGGTTCATGGGTTTTGGCTATCGGGGACTATGACGGAGAGCCCTCTGATCGAGATTGTTTCGTGTAGACGGACGGGATCAAGCCGGATGGAGCCTTCGTGCGGGAACAGCGAGACACATGGCTGCCGAGTAGGATGGCAGGGCCGAACCCAAAAATGGCTCGTGGCAATTCAGAGAAAATGAGGATGACGCGGCGCGTGATTGGGATAAATAG
>NW_018175052.1:0-233 GCF_001263595.1 Phalaenopsis equestris
CATTTTTTGTGTTCCAACTAGAATAAGAGCGATTGAACAATAAAAATTTGAGAAAAATTTAAGGACCTCTACGTCCATAAGAATTCGATCAAATGCAACGGTCATATTGGATAGTACAATTTCATCTGCTTCTGGAAGTCCACTTTGTACAACCTACAATTATGCAAAATATTACATAATATGATGCGTAAAACAAAGTTGCATAATGTGCAAACCAAAGTAACAGAAGAATT
>NW_018175053.1:0-233 GCF_001263595.1 Phalaenopsis equestris
AAATTTGGTGTTCAGAAAGAAAATGCTTCGAAAAATCAAAGCGCCAATTTAGTGAGTAAAGGTACTCTTCTCCATGCACCAGTTTATAACAATAAAATAAGTGCAGTTAATCCTGTGATGAGGCATAGGAATTCAAAAGTGTCGTTTTCCAGCAAAACGGTACAATTGAATTTGCCAGGTAAGAATATAGCTCCACTAATATATTCTAATCACTGAGCTCACTTCAAAAAAAA
>NW_018175054.1:0-233 GCF_001263595.1 Phalaenopsis equestris
AATTCATTTAGGTAATGTTGATGGTGAGATCAGTTGCATGTAAGCCTTCTTCTTCATTTCTATGCTTAGCTAATAGATATATATGTTGAAATTACGTACTAGCAGTGCTAAGATGACCCTAATTTTCATTCAGTCCATTAACTTCATATTCCCAAGTTTTATATAAATGATAATATCTTCAACTATTTTAAAACTAATTGTTGATATTTCAACCACATAATTTAAAAAATCTG
>NW_018175055.1:0-233 GCF_001263595.1 Phalaenopsis equestris
TATATATATAGGCAGATGACGGACATTCGAGATTTAAGATCTTGGATATAAAATAGACTGTATCTAGGTAAAAAATGATTCATTATAAGTTCTTAAATAGTTTATAAGAATTTGTGTAAGTGGTATCACAAATTCTCATTTCCTTTTCCAAAGTAAAGTTTCGTTGTCCATGTGGGAAGCATAAAAAAAAAAGGCATAACAAACACTAGATGTACGGTAAGAGCTTTTAACCT
>NW_018175056.1:0-233 GCF_001263595.1 Phalaenopsis equestris
CAAACAATAGGATAGTTTGGGAAGTCCCCGAGGCTTGCCTCGGGATATATGACGTGCCCTAATTTTTCTCCTTTGATTCAAAAAATAACTGTCCTTATTTGGTCTTTTCCTACTTGACCTTTCCATGTTTGACCTTCAAACCCTAAACTTTGAATTCTTGAAGACAAGTACCTCGGATCACCATCGAGAGTTTCTTAGGTGCCTTCAGTCATTTAAGATGTAATTAACTATAG
>NW_018175057.1:0-233 GCF_001263595.1 Phalaenopsis equestris
ACCTTGGTGTTGAGCTAGGTCAAAGTGGTTGGGAGAGGGGTATTTCAGTGAGAAATATCCTCTCTTGATCTGGGGAAGCTCACGGACAGTTCAACGGAAATCTTGGTAGAGTTTGGAGGAGTGACAAAAAAATGCCCTAGAATTGGGTGCTAAAATTGGGCTCAGACAGTGGGGAGGATGGCTGGAAGAGGGTTGGACTGAGCTCAGGGAAGTTTGGAGAAGCTCTGGTGAGA
>NW_018175058.1:0-233 GCF_001263595.1 Phalaenopsis equestris
CCTAAAGGATTCCCCTCACTTTTGGTAGTGAAGTTCTAACAACAACCAAACTAAATAGTGACATGCTCTTTTTGTCGCATCCATTTCTATGGTTTAAAACATGTTCTTCTCCTCAAATGGAATGCCAGAATCAAGTCTCTAAAGTCAAACATGCGATCCATTATCCTTCTCTACTCGTGCACTAAGAAGAAGTCGGTCTGCAGTTTCAATCCTTCAAGAATGGTAACATATTT
>NW_018175059.1:0-233 GCF_001263595.1 Phalaenopsis equestris
TGGAAAATGAAGTTCATACATTTTAGTTTTGGCAAAATGTATACACATGTGGAATTAAACTCCAAAATTAAACAAGTTGAGAATATTCCGTTGCAAATTTACAATACACATGCAAGCGATATTGTTATTTCTAGTTCTGTAATTGGCAATGTTTCTTCGGAGTTGCCAAGTGATTCTGTCAATTCACAAAGTTATAACTGCATGTTTGCATTTACTGATTTTGTTCTTTCATC
>NW_018175060.1:0-233 GCF_001263595.1 Phalaenopsis equestris
CTTAGAGACAAAATATGAAATAAATATATCTATGAAAGGACTGGTGTAGCTAAAGTGACATACACTATTAGAACGAGACGTCTTAATCAACTATGAGTCAATATTAGATTGTTTAATGATATTTGACAAAACTAACATCACTAAGATGTTAAATGATCCGATTTCGAGCCGAGATGGTGTAGGTTTCAAATAAATTTTATATGTAGGTTTCAAATAAATTTGATCCAAAATTT
>NW_018175061.1:0-233 GCF_001263595.1 Phalaenopsis equestris
GTGACATTAATTTGGTCACTTTGGTATAGCTAAGTAAATTTTGGTGAAGGAGTTCAATTTGGGTCAAGTTGTCTTAAAGTTGTGTTAAGGTTAGCTTATCTATGATGTTGAGCTCAATTAATTTATCATTTTTGAGCGGGTGATTGTCAAAATAGGTTTAGAGAAGAATTGGAGAGGTTTTGAATTGATTTGGTGGGTTAATTTGAAGGTATTTGGGTATTTAGTCAATTTGG
>NW_018175062.1:0-233 GCF_001263595.1 Phalaenopsis equestris
TGAAGCCACGTGTCTGCATATCAGTGGACTTCGAATGCATCTTTACATTAAGAGTACTGATAGAATAATTTTCTCTTCTGTTCTTCCAAAAAAATTTATCATACATTATTTGTGCATCTAACCATCTCATAATAATTACGTTGGCATAAAAAGTTTTATTTATTTTATAAAAATTAACATGATGATTTTTTGGACAAAATAAAAAATTTAAGTGGTATAAATACAAAAAATAA
>NW_018175063.1:0-233 GCF_001263595.1 Phalaenopsis equestris
TTTAATCCATCCAAAGAAGGGACAGAAGGAAGCTAGCATCTCAAAACTGACTCTAAGAACAAAATGGAAATAGTGTAGAGAATTTGTGGTGTTGAACCCAAAGATATGTGGCATGTGAAGGTTGACATTGGTAAGGAAAACTTGTAAGATTCTGTGAGATTTTGTACAGACTGTGAAATTCCATGGGGATGTGAAGAAATTGGTGCAAAGAAGTGATACACCGAAAATATATG
>NW_018175064.1:0-233 GCF_001263595.1 Phalaenopsis equestris
CTTTCTAGTCCATTCTAGTTTTCACAATATCTTTAGTTTTACCCTTGATATCCATCACAATATTAAAAAATTTATCAAAAAATTCTCCTCAATATCCATAACATCGAGATTATGTCAACTCAAATTAGTCTTCCAGTATGGAGGATCCCAGAATATACTCTACTCAGTCAAGCTGTGTGACATCAAATTCAGGAAGATGAGTTGAAGCTAACTCTGCTCTCTAAGTTATCTTC
>NW_018175065.1:0-233 GCF_001263595.1 Phalaenopsis equestris
CACCAATCAAGCAATTAAAATCATCAAAAGATATATGAAAACAAAATAAATAGGATTTGGAGCATCATCTACTAAATTGAATAGTCATAGCACGAGAATTCCATTTTTTCTCATCTCTTTCTCAACTAGATTTATGGGTGTGAGTCTACTTCTCAAAAGGGGACGCATAATCCAAAGATCCATACGAAGTTATTTTGATTTATATTTTATTAGAAGTAAGCACGCCTTAATCT
>NW_018175066.1:0-233 GCF_001263595.1 Phalaenopsis equestris
ATATTATGATATGTTGATATTTCATATTTTTATAAGAAATCTTATATATGTTAATACATATATCAATGATATTTTCTAAATGAAAATACTCAAATCTTATATATGCATTTAGTTTAACTTTACTTTTACATTATACTTTTTACATACACATATGTCTCTCTGAGGATCACCATCAACAAAACCTAACATACCATTGGTTGACATTATATTGTTGGCTCTCATTGGCATAGCAA
>NW_018175067.1:0-233 GCF_001263595.1 Phalaenopsis equestris
ATTCGTCTTGTCGAGACGCTCGATTCAATTATAAATTCACCAGATTTGACATTTGTTTGACATTCCAATTGTGTACGAAAATCTTCTAATTATGGCTTAATGATTTGACTGTGCTTTGATGTGACTAGACTAGGATTAGTTTTTATATCATTAGATCTCTATCACTTAAAGTATCATGGCCTGTTTGTAGATCAACCTCCTGAAGGTTGTAACTTCCCTCAGGCCGCTGGTTA
>NW_018175068.1:0-233 GCF_001263595.1 Phalaenopsis equestris
TGGAGCATCCAAGTTGACCCTACCAGAGAAGAAAACAATTTAGAGTGGAGCGAAGGTGGAGCCCTCCGACACTCCCAAATCCTTCTCAATCAGGAATTGCTTTTAACTGGCAAATTGCATCTGATTGCCCAAATAAGAGGACATTCTCATTCACAGAGCATGGAGTAGTTTAAGAAGTGGACATTGATATAGTAAAGCATGAAGACATTTGAGAGGAGTATCAACTTCGAGTA
>NW_018175069.1:0-233 GCF_001263595.1 Phalaenopsis equestris
TGTCTCATTATCAGAACGCAGTGTCTTCACAACAACACTATATTGGGTATGGATTATCTCGTGATAATCTTTAAAGCAAGCAATCATTTCACTCTTTTGTTTTATCAAGTATATCCAGATAACACAAAAAAAACAATCAAAAAACGTAACAAAATATCGATAATCATTCATAGAATTAGTAGAATAAAGTCTCCATATATCAAAATGTATCAAATAAAACTGACAAGAGCTCC
>NW_018175070.1:0-233 GCF_001263595.1 Phalaenopsis equestris
AAAAATGGCAAGGACTATTCAAATTTCCAATTTTAATGGTCCAGCCAATCTGGCGCCTAGGCGACAATATTTAATATTTTATTATTTTATTTTTTGTAAATTGCGTTGTACACTAAAGCACTCCATCTTTTAATTAGTTTAAATTCGCTTTAATTTTCATAGTTAAGTAGTCTATTAACATCAAGTTTTCACAAACAACAAACAACTTAACATTTATATATATAAATCCAAGT
>NW_018175071.1:0-233 GCF_001263595.1 Phalaenopsis equestris
AACGAGTCATTAGAGAGGACAAAAGAAATCAAATGAGGAAGAAAATATAAGTTATCAATCAATCTCTCCATCTTTGACGTACAGAGACTCTCGCCACCAGGCGGTGGAACATCACCCTGGATAGCCTCGCCAACTGAATGCTGAGGCGAGGCACCTTCCAGTAGTAGAGCTTGCATAGCTACCTCAGCAAAATCCCATTTTAGGGGCGGCAGTTGAGCCGATTGTTGGTGGAG
>NW_018175072.1:0-233 GCF_001263595.1 Phalaenopsis equestris
TACTCATAAAAATAATTTTATTTGTCTTTTAGGTGGTCTCATCAAATTCTATGATAACGATTCATAGTATTCTTTATCTTACAAATTTTATCTTAAAATTCAGAACTAATACTTGATGTTGAGTACTTAAATTCTGACTTGGAATGACCTTACAATTTTTAAATTATCGAGGATATCTTCTTCTCATAAGAAATTAAACAATTTGTGTTTTATTAGATCTATTCTTATAAATA
>NW_018175073.1:0-233 GCF_001263595.1 Phalaenopsis equestris
TTTTCAATGTTAATCCATTTAATTAACTAAAGCAAATATTTTTAGTTCATATTATTCTCTTCTATTTATTGAGCACAGGGGTATATTTATTTATTTTTTAGCATATTTTCTACACAAAGTTATGAATTTTTGAAGTTTCTGTAATGATTTAAATCAGAAATACCCTTTAATGTCCTTATCAACGTCGGCGCCACGTCGATCTCATCTTCTCCAAAGCCTATGCTGTTTTGCAT
>NW_018175074.1:0-233 GCF_001263595.1 Phalaenopsis equestris
GAAATGGTATTTTGGCTTTGAAATTTATTTAAGAGTTATGGTTTTGTGCCTCTAGCTGCCCCATTAAAAATATTTGTGGAACGTTATGCAGATTTTGAACGATTTTTTTTAGCAGGTTTATATACAGGTTTTAAACAATTATTTGGGGTTGGTTTCATGTCCCTAACTACCTCTATTTGAAAGAATACTTTGAAGATTATATATTGGTTTCAAATGATTGTTTGGAACTTGAG
>NW_018175075.1:0-233 GCF_001263595.1 Phalaenopsis equestris
TATGATATTTGAAGCATTCATAAGATGCAAATGCACATTTTAAAATACTAAAACATCTTTTGAGGCAGAATATTAAAGGTTAAAAAATTCTTGAAGCACAAATGCAAGATTTTAAGAAAATTCACTTAGAATTTGAAATGCATGCATTGATAATGAGAACCACTTTATATTTTCTTGCCCATTTGATGTGAATACGGTGGCAATTGAACATATGAAATCATAGTTTAACATTT
>NW_018175076.1:0-233 GCF_001263595.1 Phalaenopsis equestris
AAAAAATTACGGTGATTATTATAATTTTTTTTTTTAAAAAGTCTGACCGCAACTAGAAAGTTGTCATTGCACCTAACCAGGACTGGCGAGAAAACAAAGATTTCAACGTCAGCTTTTTGAAACAGCTGTTAAAATGTAATTTACCAAAACAACACAACCATCGCCCCAAACAGACACAAAATCTTGATATGGTGTGAAACCCCTTATGTAAAATGAAACTGAACTCTTATATA
>NW_018175077.1:0-233 GCF_001263595.1 Phalaenopsis equestris
TGTCGAAGGGAACAGTGGCAGCCAGAGTTGGCGAGCGGCGTTACCTACCACCGTGGGAGAGAGAGGCCGACAATGTCGACTGTGGTTTGCTGCTACATGAGGAGGAGGCCGACGTTGGGCGGCATTCAACGGATCTGTGATACACAATGAAGCATATAGGTTGTAGTTAGTCATATGGGTCGTAATAGTGAGCTATAACGACGTCCGTAAACCGCAATGGCCAGAGTCGGGAG
>NW_018175078.1:0-233 GCF_001263595.1 Phalaenopsis equestris
TACTAAATTAATACATATTTCTAAATATTAACTATTCTATCAATTTATTTTAAGAAATTCAATTATATATTACAGTTAAATCAATTAAAATTTCAAACATTTTGATTTGGTAAGCGTTTTAAAATTTCTTTTTGACATATCGTTTTGCATAATCTACATAACCATACAAATATGCGTTGAATATTATATATGGATTTCATATCTAAAAACTCATCTTCCTTTATGCTTTAGTC
>NW_018175079.1:0-233 GCF_001263595.1 Phalaenopsis equestris
CATTACTCATACAACAAGCCTAACTCCTTTTAGGTCTACCTCTACATTTCTTAACGTAAGTCAAGTCCAAAACATATACTCTCCTATCAAGGTCATCAGATGGTCAAGGTTTAACATGATCAAATCACTAAGGCGACTCACTCTAATCATGCCTATCATTGGGGCTTCTACAGCCCTTTCGTAGCAATTTTTGTTTGCATTTTATCTCTAAGTGTAAGGCCACTCATCAACCT
>NW_018175080.1:0-233 GCF_001263595.1 Phalaenopsis equestris
TAGTCTCCCTTGAGTGAGGAGCATATCTTTTTTTTCTTTGAACTGTTATGTAATGTTTTTTTGGATTTTAATATATTAAATATTTTCCCATTATATTACCATTGCAAACAGCTCAACTGTTTGAGTCCAAAATGAACATTTTTTCACAAACAACTACAAATCAGTTATTTTCAAAGTACAGAAACCAAATAGCTTAACAACTTATTCAGTTCAGCGCCAGAGTGGTCATTTAT
>NW_018175081.1:0-233 GCF_001263595.1 Phalaenopsis equestris
GTATCCCCTCACATGAAGAAAGAAATTTTAAGGGAATTCATATCTACTAGATGATCTCAGAAATTAACTAAAGCTTTGCCTGCTCGCATTTTCATTTGGTTCCACTTGGGAAGAAGATTTGATACCACCATTGTTGTTACTGATTCTACCGTCACTAGACCCGTAGGACGTCGACCAGTTAAGTCGCGTATAGGTCCAAGAATTCTACCAATTACCAGCCATAAGGGTGTTCT
>NW_018175082.1:0-233 GCF_001263595.1 Phalaenopsis equestris
GAATATGGCTAATTTCAGAGATGGCGTCAGTACTACACACCTGGAGCTCAGCTATTCTCTTCACCTGTGCCTCTTCGCCGCCTTCCAAAGGCAGGGCAGCAATAAGAGCATCAAACTGTAAATCACAAGCATTCCGATCTGTCAGATCTTCCATTTAATGAGACATGTAAATGTTACAATAAAAATCTAACCAAATAAAAGGAAGATTTACATGCATACCACACAATTCCTAT
>NW_018175083.1:0-233 GCF_001263595.1 Phalaenopsis equestris
AAGCTTATGGATCATGAAATGCTTTATCAATGTTATGCTTAGTTTGGCCAACTTCTGCTAAGTGAAGAGAGAGGTTTGGATCTGTAAAAATTCTATTACCAAGTTAGTAGTCATGGTTTTCTTAGCTTTTAACCGTGAGAGTTCTGAAAATTATCGCTCTTTTTTCAATAAATATTTCTTAAGAGTTATTATTAACTATGCAATTACTTTTCATTCAAAAGTTGACTTTTATA
>NW_018175084.1:0-233 GCF_001263595.1 Phalaenopsis equestris
TTTTTTTTGTGTTATCACTTTCTTCTTCTTTGGAAAGGAGTCTTCTTTAGTACCAATCCGAGCAGCGACAGTAATATTTATTTCTCTTGGCGACCGACTATGTCCATTAGGGGACCCTTATAGTTTACGTTGAACTGACCAAAGTCTAAGTCAAAATTTATGATGCCACCCTGAACTGCCCTTTCTGTGTTCAATGCAAGATTCAAGCTGTCTCTAAAGGCAAAAATCAGCTT
>NW_018175085.1:0-233 GCF_001263595.1 Phalaenopsis equestris
TTTGTCAAGATGTCTAAATGCTTTATACAAGAAATGTCCTAGTTTAAATAATCTTCATCATGGGAAGATTAGTATTTCTCATCTTTACTGTGTTGATGATTTAGTTATTATTACTAATGCTAATAAAAGAGCCATCAAACTTCTTTGGAAGGTTTTGGGGCATTTTCAGGATGCTTGTGGATGGAATTTTAATACTACTAAGTGCTTATTTTATTATTCCAATCTTATTTTTT
>NW_018175086.1:0-233 GCF_001263595.1 Phalaenopsis equestris
TGTCAGAGAATGCTTTCTCCCTACATATGTCACAAGCTGCACCCCGGAGAAGTTCAAGATGTTGTCTTAGGCTTTGTTTGGGGCCGCTTTTTTGGCGCGTCGCGGCTTCAAAACACGATATGTTCCCGTTTGATTCGCAGCTTCACTGCCGCAAGACGCTAAAGCGGGCAGAAAATCGGCTGTGGGATTGACCCCGCGGCCCCAGCTTTCGCCCCGCCAATATTCCAGTTTGC
>NW_018175087.1:0-233 GCF_001263595.1 Phalaenopsis equestris
TCTGCATACGGTGTCCGTATGGAATAATTTTTCATGTTATCACAATTTTTTGAATAATTGGTGACTTTATGAAGTTATTTCTTTAAAATAATATATAATATTTTAGTCGCTATACTCCCAGCTTGACACATGTTAATCTCTTTTTAACATAATAGTTCCATCAGATGTGCAAATCTTCTACACATATAAAAAAAAAAAAAAAAACTACATATGTGGCAATATACAAAATTTGA
>NW_018175088.1:0-233 GCF_001263595.1 Phalaenopsis equestris
AATGCCACACAATCCTCGTCCTCCCCAAACTTTCCATGCATCACTCCGTCGTTTCATGCTGTCAGCAACCTCAGTGCCATGTGTCTTGTGGTTCATGTTCTATTCCCTCGTCTGACTTAATCTCAAGCATCCATCTGATACACACGCAATTAGACGATGACTGTGTCATATTCCTAAATGGCCATACTTAACCAAAAAATATGGGGTTTGTTCCTACACCTTCATCTACTCAA
>NW_018175089.1:0-233 GCF_001263595.1 Phalaenopsis equestris
ACACAAGCATTACAAAGGAATTGGCCTATTAAAAAAAAACCTATTTATTGGTTCACTATCATGTATTAACATGTCTGTGCTATAGATGTTAAATAACACTAACAAATAATGTATGTTTGGCTTAATGTTACCTAGCAATAGCATTGGCCCTATTGTAAGATTACCCCACTCAAATTCTTTGTAATATTTCTTTTATGAGGCATTTACATACATAGCACACAATTCCTATGTAT
>NW_018175090.1:0-233 GCF_001263595.1 Phalaenopsis equestris
AGATCATCTTACATGAGGCTTTGGGGCTCTTAGCGTCGCCCCGCCTCTTGACATATCCCAATCCAGATCAATCTCCTGGGAGTCTATCACGCCACATAGCCTTACATAATTTAGCTTGACAAACAGGTCATCTTTCAGGTAGTAACCCATCATCCAACATATTATAAATGAGAGGCAAACAATAATACAAAAGAGGTGTATCCTATAATTTTTCATTATCATCACATAAAGGC
>NW_018175091.1:0-233 GCF_001263595.1 Phalaenopsis equestris
AAAAAAAAAAAGTAAAAGGGAAGGAATAAGAGAGTATAATAGATTTTCTGACTTATCATTTATTTTCCCCAATTACATGTCTCTATAAACCCTCATCCTATTAAAATTTCAACACAATTATAAAATAATTGGAGCAATATCAAATGGATATGATACTTCATGAATAAATTTTATCATTTAACACGAATCTTGAGACATGACACAATCTTGAGATATTTTTTGTGCAAGAAATG
>NW_018175092.1:0-233 GCF_001263595.1 Phalaenopsis equestris
GTCGGCTCTGTTTCAAAGGATGGGTTGAGGCCGATACGATAAAGGAGGAAGAATATGGTGTACTGGATGAGGTCGAGGAGGTATAGGAAGATGATGACTGATCTTGGCATCATTCTAGGATGAAGAAGAAAGCTTGTTTCTCCAGATATTAATGGCTATCAAACCGTATATAGGTGACCGAGGGGAAAGAAGACAGGAGAGACGGCTTCATGTTTGGTCAATGTTCACCCACT
>NW_018175093.1:0-233 GCF_001263595.1 Phalaenopsis equestris
TTATTTATTTGTTTTCTAAAAATTTCATGTTTATTTGATTTATTTGAGAATAATTATTTTATATTTTTACACTTTATTTTTATCCTCTCATAGAATAAGTTATGCACATCATCTCTTACCTCATCAACAAATATAATTTGGGGCATTCATATACATGCTACAATATCCTAATGTATTTACATCTCCAACACCTACACTTTTAATATTTACATTCATAACTCAAAAATAAAGAC
>NW_018175094.1:0-233 GCF_001263595.1 Phalaenopsis equestris
AAGTCTCTCTTATGGGTCACGTAAATGACTAGTAGACACATGAACAGTAAAAGAGAAATGACCACAGACAATAGAAAAAATAAAAGATGAAGAGCCTGCGTGCATTAAATACCCTTATATAAATATGTCAAACATGTCCGCCCAAACAAAATAAAATCGAAGCATATTAGATCGATATCCCCAAAAAAATGCTCATGTAGAATACTTATAACCAGAAGTTCAAGTGCAAGTGT
>NW_018175095.1:0-233 GCF_001263595.1 Phalaenopsis equestris
GCAATATCAACGTCTCTCATCCCCACCATGTCTAGAGCTTTTCCATCAGCTAGATATACTTTCCTAAAGTTACCTACAATATAAATTCATATTAAATCCCGACAGAAAGATGTATGGAAGCCCCTGAATCCAGTATCCATTTATCAACAGAATTGTGAACTGTCAGCAATAGCACATGCTGTATTTCTTCAGTTACAATATTAGCGTTATCATTTTCCTTATTCTTAGGATTC
>NW_018175096.1:0-233 GCF_001263595.1 Phalaenopsis equestris
TCTGACGCATTTTCTGATAACAATATATCTAATAATATTAATGTCATCAGACATTTACAAACATGCCACCATTTCTTGTGTATTTACATATCCAACCCCATCAAAAATATAGTTCTTTCAGCATGCATGTAAAAGTTATTCGATATGTAAATACAAAAGAATTGAGTGATATGCATGTAAAAAAAATAATATTCATTATCTAAGATAAGAACAGCAAGCAAGGCAAGGCTTTT
>NW_018175097.1:0-233 GCF_001263595.1 Phalaenopsis equestris
CTTACTTCATTTATGGTTGTTTTACTCTAAACCTCATATTCATAGAGCCTGAACACCTTAGGAAGGAATGCTAAGGAACTCAAATCTAACCTAAGCAGTGAACAGGGTGACTAGGTTTAGATAGGATACCAAGGGACTCACATCCAACAAGAGAGCTAGTCGAGGAGTAAGAAGCGTTAAACACATTTATGTGTGTCTCACACCTATCCAAAAGAAAAAAATTTGATATGCTT
>NW_018175098.1:0-233 GCF_001263595.1 Phalaenopsis equestris
CTGTCCTCACAAACTGAAATTAGAAAATAACATAAGATAAATCTTAAGGCAAAAAAACACATAAATAGCATAGGAATGGGCAGGAAAAGAAAAAAGTATGAGGGGGGAAAACCCCGCCTAGTGAAAAGAGAAAGGGAGGGGTCGGTTCAGCTCTTTCTCTCAACTGAACCGGCTCGGGCAAGCCGGTTCAGCTTTTTGAGGAAAACCACTGTGTCATTCTCCAAGGGTTGGAG
>NW_018175099.1:0-233 GCF_001263595.1 Phalaenopsis equestris
TCTCTCTCTCTCTCTCTCTTATATGTTTTCACTTCTCTTATCTTCTCAGAAACTTTCCAATCTCTTCATCTTCATTCTCAATCAACTTGATTTAATACCAAAAGAAATTATAAATAATTTTATTTGTTGGAAAATAATTGAAAGCTTCTAATCAATCTATCATGTAATTTTCCTTGAGGTTAAAATTTACTCAATCAAATATATTGAATTCTAAACTTGAATATTAAACTATA
>NW_018175100.1:0-233 GCF_001263595.1 Phalaenopsis equestris
TTTTTAGCTGATTTTGGGACATAATTGAATCTGCTCGAACTGACTCGAGATTAGCTTGTATTATTTTTTATTTAATAAAATATGTATAATGCTAAGTAAAATTGAATATAACAACTCATGAGCTAATTTTTAGCCAAGTTTGAGATGGAACATATCAAAATAATTCAATATGAACAAATTAGTTTTATTTTGAGTTGGATTGAGCCGATTTTGAGTTTAAGTCAATTTCCTGC
>NW_018175101.1:0-233 GCF_001263595.1 Phalaenopsis equestris
AGCTAATAATAAGTAATAACGGCTAGGGATTGCCGCTATAAATCTAATACTCCACCTCAAGTTTAAGCATAGATGTCAATCATCTTCAACTTAGATTTGAAGTCATCGAAAAAGGACGAGGAAGATTCTTGTTGAAGATATATCTTAGTTAACCACTAGAAGGCACAAAAGGAACATAAATTTTCTCGGACTCAATAATTTCCTTAATGAAGTATCTGTCAATCTCCACATGT
>NW_018175102.1:0-233 GCF_001263595.1 Phalaenopsis equestris
CAAAGGTTAGCTCATTTGGGACAATGACGGAGGACCGTCTGATGGAGTGTGTATCGAATGGAGGGCTCTGATGCGGTTGGACAGTGCTTCGGTTCGTTGAAGGGGGAGGCTGACTCTGACGATGGCATCAAATCACACGGCGACATGCGTGAGTAGTATAAGTAGAAAATTTGGGGCTTTTTCTTATTTATTTAAACATCAGAACTTCAAAAATTTATATCTTTGTGTAGAAA
>NW_018175103.1:0-233 GCF_001263595.1 Phalaenopsis equestris
AGTCGGATAACTATCACTGACCAAAGATGCAGCCACTGCCAATATAGCGAATCCTCCCATCGTCAAATTATTATTGTCCGACTGACACTGCTGAGCCATAATTGTTATTGTTGAACAACTGTTGCCTCGGCGACACAACCATCGTCGCCGTCACTTCCATTATCAGGTCACTTATGTTGTTGCCTTGAGGTTGTCCCACAGTCCATGCTACCATATGACCACCATCGCTTATC